>NC_059300.1:28272734-28305234 GCF_017591435.1 Portunus trituberculatus
ACCACAACACACTCCACACACCGGGAAAGCGAGGTCACAGCCCCTCGAGTTACATCTCATACCTATTTACTGCTAGGTGAACAGGGACTACACATTAAGAGGCTTGCCCATTTGCCTCTCTGCTTCCCGGGACTGAAACCCGGGCCCTCTCGATTTTGAGTCGAGCGTGCTAACCATTACACTATGGGGTGTGTGTATGTGTGTGTATGTGTGTATACGTGTGTGTGTGTGTGTGTGTGTGTGTGTGTGTGTGTGTGTGTGTGTGTGTGTGTGTGTGTGTGTGTGTGTGTGTGTGTGTGATACGAGTATAAACATCAATTTGTGACAGTGTTTAACCAAAGAAGCAGCGCATCAAAGGTAGAGGTAAGTAAGTATATGCTTGTAGCTGAACCATGACACACAACATTTAGAAGCACAACACAACTCCTGCATTTCCTTTCTCTCTCTTCCACCAGCTTCCCAACCACGGAGCAGCACAGACACCCTCCGTTCCTTAGCACTGAATTCTCCCAACAAATAAATACAAGGACCTTTAAATCCGCTTGCTCTGTTTTCCACTATACGTATATTTGTTAATTAATTGTTGGAATGCATTACGCTTTATGGGAACGAAGAGCGAGTTTTCAATAACGAGGGAATGTTCAATAAATTGCTGGTAATTTTCAGTATTTGTTTGTATCAGTGACGTGCATGGGTGATAATTTAGCGAGGAAAGTCCAGCTTGGCAATGATGAAGTAAGGAAAGGTAAGGTATCCAATGTTTAATTCTTCCTTTCATTTTAGAATTTTAATTTCTTTCGTGCTGGATAGTATATGATTTTATTCTGCCCCCCTCCATTTTTTTTTACCTACCAGTTTAAATACGTAGAGAAAATTATTTACCTTCTCTATAACATTCAAGATGAAAACTACAGTATATTTCCAAGATTAAATGTCACTGACCTAAGAATGAATCACGAACTCTGCTGGCTAGAAGCAATAACGAGGCGGAGTTTGGGTCTTCCCTTCTGAACATTTATTACTACAATCCTTCCTATCAATCGTTTATTTATTTTATGACATTTTGTGATTATTTTCTAAACGCAAATGTAGAAAACAGATTGATGTCTGTATGTAATATTATCTTGAACCAAATACAGTGATGATGATGATGATGATGATGATGATGATGATGATGATGATGATGATGATGATGATGATGATGATGATGATGATGATGATGATGATTATGATGATGATGATAATTGTGATCCTCTGAAAAGAACACGTGAAGGCAAAATATAATATACTCACATTTATATTGCTGCTCTTTCCTAACGATACGAAGTGACACTAGGAAATTAAAACACGGAAGGTAACACGACCTTCTCCTACAAAATATCCAAATCTTGCAAAATTAGAAAGAGAGAGAAAAAGAAAGTACGGTATAATTTTAAGTGTAATACAAGGAGAGGAAAAATGTAGGAGCAATATAACGAAGAGCAAGTTGATGGAGAGGAACTTAATTAAATAGAATAACGATGAGGCAATTAAGACATGACTTACTTATTAAACATTAAACACACACACAGTAAGAGAGAGAGAGAGAGAGAGAGAGAGAGAGAGAGAGAGAGAGAGAGAGAGAGAGAGAGAGAGAGAGAGAGAGAGAGAGAGAGAGAGAGAGAGAGAGAGAGAGAGAGAGAGAGAGAGAGAGAGAGAGAGAGAGAGAGAGAGAGAGAGAGAGAGAGAGAGAGAGAGAGAGAGAGAGATACACAGCAAGACAAAACAGGCAGACAGACAAACAGACAGATAAAAAGACGACCAAAAAATTCCTGATAAAAAAAAATATATATACATAAAATTTTCCATGAAATAAGATTTACAACTTTGATAAATAACATTTGATAACAAAAGAAAACAACATAAATAAGAAAGAAATAGCAAAAACCTGAGAATGTACAGAAAGATTACGGTGGGAAGGACTGTACAGTGAATACCATGTACAGTACTGCCATGGCCCTTTGTTCTATCAGTGAGAGGAGATCAAGTTGCCATACAGGAACGCATCGCTTTTGTGTACAGCTGAATGTAACGAGATCGGCGTCACCTCATCTCAATGCACATCCGTGAAGCTTGCGAGGGCTTTAAATAGATTACCTGGTAGGAATATATAGGTGAGCAGGAGGGAGAGAAGTGACGCTGTAACACTATTAAAGGGAGCAAATTTCAAGGTGATGGAAAGCAAACTAGAGCAAGAATGGTCGAGTTATATCACAACAGGAAACATGAGCAAGTTAATTGTGAACGCTGAGGAAAATTACAGCATATATTTTAGTTAAACTTGGAACATATGATAACAAGATAAATGATGGGAAGGTGTTGGAAAGCACACTAAAGGCAGGAAGGTTTAACTAATTCCAAATAAAGATCAGAATATTAAACAGTTAGATGTAAAAGCGGAAAACAAATGAGACAAATTTCTAAGTAGATCTTTAAATGAAATAAGAATATAAGTAATTAAATATAGACAAATTGAAGGCAGAACTAAGTAAAACCTAACATAGAACACAAGTTATTTAAAAGTGAAAGAACAGAGCACTGAATAAAACATTTCAAACTACAAGAGAAAAGTACGAGACATGAATAAATAAAAAGAAAAAAAAAACATCAGTGTAATACAAAATTGAAATGCCTGAAATGAAAAGAAAAAAAATAAAACAAGAAATAAAAGATAAACAAAAGAAAAAAAAATAAAATCCAAGAGAACAAAGATGAACGAATGAAAAAAAAGATTAAAAAGGCAAGATAAAAAACATGAAATGAAAACTACGCGATACGAGAAAAAAAAAAAATAACACAAACTAAAAAAAAGAAAATAATAATAGTCACAAGAATACGTGAAGGGAACACCACTGAGAGACAAAACACAACCGCAATAGGAAATGAACAAAGGAAACCAGCCACATGAAGCACGACCACTGTAGGATGTTACTGGGGAAAAAAAATAGGATATGTAGGATATTCTGGACGTCCTTTACACCTCAGTTATTGGGAAGTCGTTTCTGATAACGAGATCCAGGATTTTACTTACTAATTTGCAAAGTCTCTCTCTCTCTCTCTCTCTCTCTCTCTCTCTCTCTCTCTCTCTCTCTCTCTCTCTCTCTCTGTAGGCCATAATAAAAAATACGTTTGATCCCAGATTTACTGAAATGGAAAAAAAAAATGGGCTTTGTAATACGAGATGAATGTTTTATATTTATTTATTTTTTCTGCGGAGACTTATGTGGTTATTAGTTACATATATCAGAGAGAGAGAGAGAGAGAGAGAGAGAGAGAGAGAGAGAGAGAGAGAGAGAGTGTGTGTGTGTGTGTGTGTGTGTGTGTGTGTGTGTGTGTGTGTGTGTGTGTGTGTGTGTGTGTGTGTGTGTGTGTGTGTGTGTGTGTGTGTGTGTGTGTGTGTGTGTGTGTGTGTGTGTGTGTGTGTGTGTGTGTGTGTGTGATATGCATTGTTTCTAGTGTTAGCTAAAGCCACATAAAACTACACCTAGCGATGGAAAATGAAACTGCACGTAAATATCTGAACAAAACTCATATAAAGTGAAAAGAATAAAGCATAACGTATATATAAAAAAAATGTATATGTAAAACTCTTGAGTGAGGATATGAAGTAATGCTCGATCAAAGAAAAAAATGCAAAATTGATAGCTAGGAAAGTTGATATTTTAGAATGTCAAAGAATAAAGAGAACGAGTAGGTAAATGGATTAAGTTCTTGAATGTATCTCTCTCTCTCTCTCTCTCTCTCTCTCTCTTGTTAGTTTGGAGTATTTTTTTCTTTTTCTGTTTTTTTTTCTGAATACCAAGACCCGAATGATAAATTGGCAATTACACACACACACACACACACACACACACACACACACACACACACACACACACACACACACACACACACACACACACCACCACCACCACCACCACCACCACCGCTACCACCATCACAGTAACAAAATATTCTCAGTAATGTAAATAAATAAGATCATTTGTATTAAACATTATCATCAATAGCATTTCTCGGTGATACTTTCCGGTAAAATTATTGGCTGATGATTGCAGGACGCTTCTGAATCATGGCGTGGAAACTCAATACTTCATTAATTAATAACTGCCGAAACAAGAGCCGCCTCCGACACGGTCCACTGCCCCCCATCGCCCCCCCTCGGTCCCTGCAGTTCGTAATTGGTCCAGGATACCGTGGTGGTCCAGGTGGTTGTGCTTTACGGAGCGGCGAAGCAACGGTTCGAAGCTTCATTTAGGTCCAGTCAAGTCATGAGTAACAGTTATCGAGCTTCCGGCTGCCACAGTACGGTATTTTCGTTATTCATCGCTTTATATACTATCCTCTCTTCTGTTGTTCCCTTTCTCATCTTTATCAACACTTTCTGAGGGGTTCATATCACCACCACGACTACTACCATCTCCACCAACACTTGTACATATAGTTTCTTATCATCATCACTAACATTACCTTATCTAACGTTTTCATATCTACTACCACCTCTATAATCATCATCATCATCACCACCACCATCATTATCATCATCATCATCAGCATCATCATCACCATCTAGCACTATCTCTAACCACCACTGCCTCAACTAACACCTGTACACCTATTACCACCATCAACACCATTTCCATAACAACCTCCATCGCCTCTAAATCTTCCTTCATTACGAGCAAAAGGCATCTTATTATTCCAAGCTGAATGAAAATGCAGAATATTTCGCGATTCCAAAGGGAGACACAGAAAAGAGTTAAAATTCGTGCAGACTGAATTGAAAACTAGAGAAATGACAACGTTAATAATTCATCTCCTTCCCTTCCTCCAACCACCACCACCACCACCACCACCACTATATAACCTCTCTCAATGCCTTTCCACTATTACCCCTTACACCACCATCTCCACAGACCTAGCCCACCACTGCTCAATTAATGTTCCATCCTCCTCCACCTCCTCCATCTCCTCCATCCATCTTTAATTCCCTCCACCATTCCTCTTAACCCCTTGAGTACCACGACGTGTTTCCATATTCATTCCGCTTCCTATTTGGTGAATTCATACAGCTTCAGTAAATTAAGGTGGGGATCAAAATAGTGAAGGCTGTGGCCATTAATCTTCTGACCTCCATAGACCCTTCCTAATGTCAATAAAATGATCTTAATTATACACAAATCTAGAGTTAAAAATATGTTCCAGTATTGAAGGGTATAAAACACGTTCAATCTACATAGAAGTAAACATAATAATTGCGTTATTATCTTTGTCTAATCATCAACAAATAATTAACATTGATTCAGGTTTTTAAAGTCCCATGGGAGCATCTTAAAGCGGGACTGTAGGAGAGTAGATGTAAGCCACTCATTGATTCACAGATGCACCGCCCGCCGTCTGTCCAACCTCTTCATCTCAAGGACTATTATGATTGCAGTGACGCTTTTCCTTTTTCTATTATAACTCCTCTTGGTCTTCCGTGCCTTCCCCCTTGTGTTCCGAGATTTGTCCACCATTCTTCTCCTCCTCCTCCTCCTCCTCCTCCTCTTCCTTTTCCTCTTTCTCTTTCTTCTGTTCCTCCTTTCTTTATTTTCTTTCTTGTTCTTTTCCTGTTGCTCCTCCTCCTTGTAATCTTTCTTCTCCACATATTTTTAATCTTCCTTCTGCTGTTTTTACTTTCCTTTTCTTTTCTTTATCTTCTTTTCCTCATTTTATATTTCTTTGTTTTTTCATCCTTTTTTTCCTCCTCGTTATGATCTTTTCTTCCTTTTCCTTTCTCTATGTGTTATTTGTCTTCTTCACCATCTTCCTCTTGCTCTTCCTCCTCCTTGTGCTCTTTCCATTTCTCCTCCGCAGCACTACTTTAAGATGCAGCTCTGGTTATCCTGATATCTCATTTCGTCCTCAAGGAATACGAGTATGTTGCTGGCTTTTGTGCTGTGTGTACCTACGACCCATTGCTTACATATTGAGGGTGAAAGGGTCGACTGCTAGATACAGGCTGCCAGTAGATGCCCTCAGAATGACAGATGTATGAGTGAACAAGAGGATGGAGGATCATCAAGCTATGCCATGTTTAACTGTGGAAGAGAGTCAGGGGTAGCACAAATGGCGTCTTGGTGAGGTGCCAAGGCAGAGTGTAAGAGGAAGTGTCAAAAGCGGAGCTATAGGAGATGTGTTTACCCTCTATAGTATTAGAAAATAATGACTATTACTTTGTATGGCTAACTCTGTATAATTTCACTAAACAGAAATAGAACAGCAAGCTTTAAACTCAAGGCACAGTGTTACAATGGGTGCCAGATGAGGAACCAAGAGGTGCGTTTACCTTTTCATTGCTAGAAAAGGTTTATCATTAACTTATACATATTACACCATACGAATTTATAAAGTAAGAACAGAACATTATTACAATTGGGGGCCTTAAACTACCCCATCACTTTCTCTGTAAGTGATAAGCTTCAAAAATATCCTTAAAAAAATTACTCGTGATTAAACTTAAGAGAAAGAAAATTAGCAAACACTAACTGATTTTGATCTATCCCATCACTCTAAACCCCTTCCGTACTGTGACGCATTTTTATCTTGAGATTTGGTTGTGATTAGACCATTTTATTTACATTAGGAAGAGTCTATGGAGATCAAAAGCTTAATGGCTACAGTCTTCACTATTTCAATCCCCGGCATAAGTTTCTGAAACTGTATAAAATCATCAAATAGTAAGCAGAATGAATATGGAAACGTGTCATGGTACTGAAGGGGTTAAAGTTATAGTGAATCCCTATAAAATCATACCCTGAAACCTGCAACATATCTTGTCAAAGTCTGAGAATAACACACGCCACACAAAGAGTTCAGGGAAGGAGAGGCTAAGAATAACCTTCCTTCCCTTTCTCCGCAAAGCTATAGAGGGATGTAAACAACTTGCGGCCAGTGATCTGAGGCTCGGGCAGCGGTGGTGTGTCTGCGTGTGACCCTCGACCGCTCTCCTGTCAGGCTCCGCAACGTCGATAATGAAGAGTGTAATTAATGACTTGCAGGTAATTATCTAGACGCAGCAACACCTGTGCGCTGTTAATTAGTAGAAGGGCGTCGTGATCCTTATGGTAGCGATAGTGTTTACGGTAATGACAGAGGGAGGAGGAAGAAGAGGAGGAGGAAGAGGAACAGGAGGATCAGAATATAGCAAAAGCGAGCGAAGGAAAACGATGAAGTGTAAAAAATAAGAAGAAGGGAAGAGAAGAGGAGTATGAATAAGGAGAGATGGAAAAAAGGACTGAAGAAGGAGTAAAGGGGCGAAGAAGGGACAAGGAGGATTACAATTAAAAGAACAGACGAAATTGGACGAGAATTATTTAAAGCAACAGCAACAGAATCTGAAGACAAATGAGAGAAGGAGACACATGAATGCGAATAAAAATAGGAGGAAGGGAAATAGGAATATGAGGACGAGGAAAAGGAAGAGAGGAGGAGGAAGAGATGAATGATCCTAATACGTCAACAGGTGAGGGTAATTTGCTACCTGAGTGCGTTGTAAATGCGCAGAAAATTAGTAACAAAAACAAGGCACATCACTAGAATTACCTTAAACGTGATTTTCTGACACTGAGACTGTCACTTCGCCTCAATAATTATTCATTCCGAGATTATTTTTCTTCTCTCTCTCTCTCTCTCTCTCTCTCTCTCTCTCTCTCTCTCTCTCTCTCTCTCTCTCTCTCTCTCTCTCTCTCTCTCTCTCTCTCTCTCTCTCTCTCTCTCTCTCTGTGTGTGTGTGTGTGTGTGTGTGTGTGTGTGTGTGTGTGTGTGTGTGTGTGTGTGTGTGTGTGTATGACATAAAAAGCAAAAGTGCACTCAATGGAATCTTGAAATAAGCGAAACAGAATGTGAGTCGTAATGGCGATTTTTTTCCTTCAAGTCCATCTAATTTTCAATCGTTTTCTCTTTTCTTTCTCTCCTTTTTTCCCTCCTTTTGTTTTGTTTTACTTTCCCATACAAGACGCACATTTTTTTTTCTCTCGTTTTCCTTCTTTTCAATGGTAAGGATGAAAACACACGTCAGCTAAAGGAAGATTAAATACTTGCACACATACCCTTAAAAATAACAGTAAAGGAAACAGAAAAAGGATTAAAAAAAAAAAAAAGGATAATCTGTCTCTTGCATCAAAACAGTATTTTTCAACTTATGCCCCAGTGATAGTTGGAACATACAAGACTTTTCAAGATACCAAGATCGTGCAAGATAAAACTATACACTCACCACACATGAAAGAAATATATGCAAGACTAACCGATAGGGCCATTTTAACCCCTTTAGTAAATTGGCGCGTTTCCATATTCATTCTGCTTATCATTTGGTGATTTTATACAGCTTCAGAATTTTATGTGGGGGAATAAAATAGTAAAGACTGTGGTCATTAAACTTCTGACTTCCATATACTCTCTCTAATGTCAATAAAATGGTCTAATCGTACACATATCTCAAGGTAAAAATGTGTCCCAGTATTGAAAGGATTAACATATCACTCTTTAAAAAGTAAGAGAAGATCTGTCCATGGGCAACAAACAGGCAGTGAAAAAAGAAGAAAATATTAATGCCGTCAGTCTTTAAAGTGAATAGTGTAAAACGATGTCCAAAATAACTACAACTGTATTTAGTGAATTTATGTCCAAGAGGAACAAAACGATCGCAAAGAAAACGTCCTGTTGATGATACCATGCTTTAAAGAGAATAGTGCAAAGTAATATCCAAATCAACACCCCGAAATATGAAACACTGAATACACAACACGACAACTCGACCAATATACGAACTTACATCAATACACAGTCAATAATTAGAGCATGCAAATCTGAGTTATATACATTGACAATCATACACAAGATGATTAATTGCACACAGAACACAAAATCAATAGGTAAATCAAATCATGAGAGACGTAGGATTATTAGGCACTTTAATACTGAGACACATTTTTACCTTGAGATTTGTGCACTATCAGACTATTTCATTAACATTAGGAAAGATCTATGGAGGTTACAAGATTAATGGCCACAGTCATCACTAGTAATTTAATCCCCCTTATGCGTTTCTGAAGCTGTAAAAAAACACGAAATAGTAAGGAGAATGAATATAGAAGCACGTCATGGTACTGAAGGGGTTAACTAAACCAAAAACAAGGAGGAAAGAAAAATGGGGCAAAAAAAAGAAACAGCGTGTGGAATGGAAGCATAACTGTGGATGGAATAACACCAATACTCGCTGAGCTCAGTAATACGGCCTGTGCAGTCTGAATGTTAATCTGAGCTCCGCGCCGGCAATGCTACAGTCCACATCACAAGCGGGAAATTGGGAGGCTGGAATGAATTAGCGATAAATCTTGGCACGTAATGGAAAGAGGCTACAGTTTGGAGCCCACAGTGGCTGGGCTCCCGTCCGCTAACTTAAAAATATTTGATTAACCTTGTGTTCTCTCTCTCTCTCTCTCTCTCTCTCTCTCTCTCTCTCTCTCTCTCTCATATTTTGTTTATTACATTTTTGTCTATCCGTTAACCTATCTGCCAGTTTGTCAGTCAGTCGGTCAGCCGGTCGCTCGTCTCATCTCGTCTCTCTCTCTCTCTCTCTCTCTCTCTAGCTCAAAATCACGTTAGAAGACGCGGAGGAGCAGGAAGCGTCAGGTGAAAGTGAATAGCGAGAAAAAAAAGAAAAAGAAAAATGTCCCCGTTCTATGTAAATATCGAGTAATGCGAGAAGACGTGGCGAGATTGAATGAAGATTTGGTGACACTGATGCGACCACTATCCCGTTACCAAAAAGGAGACCGTGACACACGAGAACGTTCGAGAGTGGCGGGGGAAAAAGGCTGCAGAGAATGACTTGACTTGGGTGACCAGCATAGGACTCCTCCTCCTCCTGCTGGTGGTTCTTGGCGCCTCGGTGGATGGAAGGATGATGAAGAGATAAAAAGAATGAGGAGAAATGTTATACCTGGAAGTGGAAATGTAGAAGAGCTGAGGAGAGACTATTCAATTTTTCTCTTTTCTTTTAGTGTGTGTGTGTGTGTGTGTGTGTGTGTGTGTGTGTGTGTGTGTGTGTGTGTGTGTGTGTGTTTTCATGGTAGCTAGTCTCAATGTCAATCATAGTATCGTGATTCGTCCACATTAGCTCCGGACCTCCCGTGTGTGTGTGTGTGTGTGTGTGTGTGTGTGTGTGTCAAGGAGGCTGGGTGATTGCACAACAGAAGTAAGAATAATGTAATGTTCAATGTCTTAGCTCTACTCCTTTCCCACCACGGCAAATAAATGTATGTGTATGAACTGAATAAATAAAGAATATAAAATAAAATGAATAAACATAAATAAAAAGATAAATGAATAAATAGATAGAAAAGAAAAGAAACATATATAAATGAATGAATGTATTAACAAGTACGTAAATCAAATAGTAAAGAATAAAACCAATCAATCAGTCCATCTCGTTATTGGTTTGATATGAAGTTCCGTTTTTAGTTTAACACTTTCTGTGTGTGTTCCACGTCTTTTGTCAGTGTTGAAACGTAACGGAGATATTTTTCGTCTACGTCCTGCCTCTTCTCACATCAGGCTGTGTAAAACCTCCTCTGACACTATGGAAAGGAACTTGAAATAAAAAGAAGACTAAATAATTACTCTTCTAACACTTATTTTCTCACTTCCGTTTCTTCGCTCGTTAAAAAAAAATATGAAACAAAGCAAAGGACAATTCATTCTACACAGACAACGTTTTCATATTTACCAGCAACGTGCATGTACGAGTATGTAAATTCTGTAGAAGTAAACACACACACACACACACACACACACACACACACATCATTACATCAATTCATACGAAGTTCTTTCCTTAGGGTAACGGTTTCATCTTCGCCTGTAGTGAGTATATATCTAAAGAGTGCTCAAGTAGACTCCTGCATTAACAAAAACGTGCACGGTGTAGCAGATGACTCAGCGTTACTATATATTTTCCTTGCTCTACATTTCAGCAACAATGAACAGCTCCGTGACAACATTCATCAACTACAACAATAAAAGAGAAAACAGTGAACACCCGGACTTTTTTCATTACTCAGCGTTGGAAATCTGTCCGATCTTACGTTTAGTTTTTTGCAAGGCATGAATTATGACTCTCTCTCTCTCTCTCTCTCTCTCTCTCTCTCTCTCTCTCTCTCTCTCTCTCTCTCTCTTTCGGAAATATATTTTTTTCATTGCAAACTTGTTGGAAATTATCAGAACGTTCATCTTTCCTTAACAAAATATTATGGCTTTTCTATTTTTTCCTTTCTTTTATATCTCTTCATTTTTTCCTCTCCTTCATTTTCCTCCTCTCTCTAGAAGTTTTATTTACCTCACATATAATCTCTCTCTCTCTCTCTCTCTCTCTCTCTCTCTCTCTCTCTCTCTCTCTCTCTCTCTCTCTCTCTCTCTCTCTCTCTCTCTCTCTCTCTCTTTCAGTAGGTAAGGTCCTCGTACTGGCTCAGCATGCATTACCACTATACTGTCTGCATGAAGCCTGAAACCTGTAAGAGTTGTTGTCATCTCTTAAACAGTAGAGGTTGTCGTGACCCACATTTGCTCCTCCTCCTCCTCCCCTTCCTCTTCCTCCTCCTCCTCCTCCTCCTCCTCCTCTTCCTCTTCCTCCTGCTCTCGACAACGGAAACTTGTAAACCAACTTGTCTCTTTGTGAACGCATTCTAACAGCATTTGGAATACGACTAGCTTCCCTCAGTATCCTCGGCTTACTTTATTGGTTGAGTTCTCAGTTTTTTCCTTGCAATTACGCCCTTCACTTAAGGTTTCGCTTTATACAAGGTGGTGAATGTGAACAGTACAACGCCTTCCTTTAGTCTACACCCTGGAGGCTCAGATGGGTGCTAAAAGTAAGGGTGTGAAAAGTAATGGCTATACACGACACGCGTTTCACACACAAACACCTTGGGATTGTGCGAGGCAATGGTGGTACAGCGGGAAGGGGGGGAAGATGTGGTGCAGCTGTGAGTGGGGGAATAGCGGTGGTACAGCTGTGAGGGGGACGGATGTGGTACAGCTGTGAAGATGGGTGATGTGGTACAGGTTTGAGAGGGGAACAGTGGTGGTACAGCAGGGAGGAGGACAGAGGTGATACATTACAGCTGGGAGAGGGGACAGTTGTGGTACATTACAGCTGAGAGGGAAGACAGCAGTGGTACATTACACCTGGGAGGGGGGAGAGTGGTGGTGCATTACAGCTGGGAGAGGAGTGACAGCAGTGGTACATTATAGCTATGAGGGAGGCAGGTGGGATGTACACTGAAAAAAAGAGTAAATAATCGTTTGGATATTGTTTTTACCTTTCTGATGAGTGGGTTTGGTGGCTCTGGTATAAACTCGAGCGGCGTCACTTGTTTCCATTGTGTAAGATTGAGGAGTCACGTTAAGTTCTCTTGAGTACATGTGTGACCTTTGATTTGTGCTTGTTTAGACTAGGGAAATTAGCAATGATGGAAACAATGAGGGAGGAGTATTTTGTGAGTGCTTAATGTTTTTTTTTTTCCTTCTTCTGGACAAGGTATGATGGTAAAAGTTATCATTCATTGTATAGAAAAAGAACCACCTTCATTATATTTTTGTCTTCATTTCAACAGTTTTAATTCCTTTCAGTTTAGGACGAAAACGATGAGTGTGGAGTATTTTCTGAGCATTTAATGGTTTTCTTATGGACAAGGTATGACGAAAAAGTTATCATTCATTATATTTTTACTTCATTTCACTAGTTTTATTTTCCTCCAGTTTACCCTCATTCCATATTGACGTTTCCAGGATTAAAGAATAGATAAGTTAGTGCTGCAAATACTTGTTTTCTGAAATACCTCAGTAAGAAGAAAATGTAAAATGTTTTAGCATAGACCATTTCTAATCACTCCTAAGCTCTGAAAAATTCGTAGTGTAGAATTATAAATAGGAATACGCAAACAAAAAATACAAAAAGAAAAAAAATAAGCCGTGACGAGGAACTATGATGGTGATCTTCTCATTACTACAGACAAAAGGGAAGGGAGAAAACACGAAACATTACTGTGACGTCTGGCTTTGGAGGGTTAAACTGCCTTGCCTATAAAATTTTTGCTCCGTGTGTTTAGAAGACGCCTGTAACACACCTCAACATAAACACACACACATGCACACACACACACTCTCTCTCTCTCTCTCTCTCTCTATGTTATCTAACTAATTTACAGATATGAACCACGTTTTTCTTCCTCCTCTATCAATTTTAATAATTTTCACACGGATTCAATTAAGATCCCTGTTTTTTTTTTTTACCTGATAAATTAATTCATGCATTACTTCATATCAGGTTAAGTCAATTACACCTCAGCGTATACCGAGTCCAAAACATCAAAGGCAACAAGGCGTGCAACAATAAAGGAAAAAGAAAAAGGAAAAAAAGAAAACTGGTGAGCTGAACAAAGCACTACACTGCAACTGGTCAACTCTGGTAACCTAAATCTGGAACTCCCTGCCCGCTTCTGTCTTTCTGTCTTCCTATGGCCTGAACCCATTTAACCCCTTCAGTACCATGACACGTCTTCATATTTATTCTGGTTACTATTTGGCGATCCTCTACAGCTTCAGAAACTCATTTGGGGATTAAAATAGGGAAAACTCTGGACCATTAACCTTTTGAGCTTTATTAACCTTTTTCAATGTAAATAAAATAATCTAAACACTCCCAAAACTCATGGTAAAAAATGCGTTTCAGTATTGAAGGGGTTCAGAGGGAGGCTTCCAGACATTTATCCCATTCTTTTGCCTACACACACACACACACACTCTCTCTCTCTCTCTCTCTCTCTCTCTCTCTCTCTCTCTCTCTCTCTCTCTCTCTCTCTCGGGCCTCCATCTACGGTGATTGACATCTAAGTGTGGTCTTTTTGGTTTAATCGTTCCTTTCGTTGCCCTTGGCCAGATTTCCCCTGTTACACTAAAAGAAAAAAAAGAAAGAAGAGGGAATAATAGTGCCTCCAACCACTCCAGCGGTCAGCACTGTAACTGTCCACAGGGGCGGCAAAGGTCAGGCTGCAGCTGTGACCTCTGATAACACGAGAAAAGAAACCAAAGGCGAGGTGGTGAGAGACTGTAACCACCTGGGAAAGACACAGCAAGGCAACCCTCCCACGAGACCACTGTGAGTAAAGGCTTCGACACTCCCAGGGCAGCGCTCGGGTGGGTGGGTGGTAGGAGTGGAGGGCGTGGCAGGGGGAGGGAGTAGGAGGGAAGGGGAAGCAGGGAGGGTCTAGGAAAGCAACACTGGTCTTATTGAAACTTATTTCCCAAGACTATACCTGGCAAATACAATCGGTTTTTGTTGTTGTTTTCTTCAGTCAGTATTGTTCCAGCATTGCAGTCCTTCTCCAGTTTCCTATGCTTTTCTCTTTGTCTCTCTCTCTCTCTCTCTCTCTCTCTCTCTCTCTCTCTCTCTCTCTCTCTCTCTCTCTCTCTCTCTCTCATTATCTGTTGTTTATAATTTTTTAAGTCAAATCTAAACTGAAATTCTTTGTATCATTATAATTCATGAGCCAGAGAGAGAGAGAGAGAGAGAGAGAGAGAGAGAGAGAGAGAGAGAGAGAGAGAGCACTTGCCAGCTTCTTCCCTTCATACTCCACCCCCCCCCCCTTCTTCACGGTATTTCTTTTTCTTCATATTAACTCCTACATTTTCATAAACAAGTTCCCTCTCTGCAGATGTCCTTGAGTTGCATTTCCTGCTGCCGTTTCCTTGCTTACCACTCACCCGCCGCACAAGGACATACAGGAGTGCGTTGTGTTTGTAGGTACACATTGTCAGGTGTATTGTGCATGTCTAGCTGTGTTTCTGCTCCTGCTATGTATTACTATGCCTACCACCACTAACACAACTACCAACGCTAACACGCAATTGCTACGTACAGCATCAATTACTATTACTACTACTACTACTACTACTACTACTACTAGTACTACTTCTATTACAACTACTAGTACTACTTCTACTACTATTACTAGTACTACTTCTACTACTACTGCTGCTACTACTACTACTGCTACTGCTGCTACTACTACTGCTGCTGCTGCTACTACTACTGCTACTACTGCTACTACTACTGCCACAACAAGAACAACAACCACCACTGCTACTACTACTGCTACAACAACAACAACTACTACTACTACTGCTGCTACAACAACAACAACTACTACTGCTGCTGCTGCTACAACAACAACAACTACTAATACCATTATTACTGCTATGGTTACTACTACTGCTGGTAATCCCACCACTACTGCTACTGCTGCCACTGCCATTGTTGCTGCTGCTGCTATTACTACTGCTGTTGCTGCTACTAATGTTGCTGCTGCTGCTGCTGCTGCACTGCTGCCGCTGCCACCACTGCTGCTGCAACACCACCACTGCTGCTGCTGCTGCTGCTGCTGCTGCTGCTGCTGCTGCTGCTGCTGCTGCTGCTGCTGCTGCTGCCACTGCTGCTGCTAAACTACCACTGCTGTTTATTGACTGCGTCAATTGGGCTCCACTGCTGAGGTCACTGTCCCAACCACTGCCACTACCACTACTACTACTGCTGCTGCTGCTGCTGCTGCTGCTGCTGCACCACTACACTGCTACTGCCACTGCTGCTACTGCTGCTGCTACTGCTGCTACCACTGCTGCTACTGCAACTACTGCTGCTGCTGCTGCTGCTGCAACACTGCTGCTGCCACTGCTGCCACCACTGCTGCTGCTGCACTGCTGCTGCTGCCACTACTGCTGCTGCTACTGCTGCTGCTGCTGCTACTGCTGCTGCTGCTGCTACTGCTGCTACTGCTGCTGCTGCTGCTACTGCTGCTGCTACAACAACCACCACCACTGCTGCTACTGCTGCTGCTATTGCTACTACTACTGCTGCTGCTACTACTACTACTACTACAAATGCTGCTAGAACAACTACTACTACTACTACTACTATTACTACTACTACTACTACTATTACTACTATTTGACAATCATTTTATTTTTTCCTACTCTTTTTTGTTAACCATCACTAACAGCATCACGACCATCACCAGTGCCACCAGCCTCACACCGTCAATCCCCTGCCATCACCACCACCATCCCACCTACACAATGCTCACCTCACCAGCACAGTCATCTTTACCATTACATCGCCATTGTTGCCTCGAGGAATTAATGTTGTGCCGAGACAACCGTGGCAATGATGAATATTATGTTGATACGTTTGACTTCTTTATATGTGCAGTCTCAAAAAAATAGAAGTTTCAATATTACCCGATGTTAAGTGTCCGTTTTTTCTATTTATTTATTTATTTTTATCCAGAACATTATCAGTGATTTATTGTTTACTGATCAATTTGCAGGTTTATTATTCACAGTAATCGAACTTATGTTCTCCGCTTACCTACTTTGTATTGAGTAGTGTGTGCATGAGTGTATTTTTCAACAAAGATGCAGTAAAGGTATTACAATAAGTACACATATTGAATTATGCAGCTCACGGCGGAACGGGTGGTCATTATATTCTGAACGTTTGTTACCAACAGTGTTCATAGTGTGTTTGTGTGTGTATGTGTGTGTGTGTGTGTGTGTGTGTGTGTGTGTGTGTGTGTGTGTGTGTGTGTGTGTGTGTGTGTGTGTGTGTGTGTGTGTGTGTGTGTGTGTGTGTGTGTGTGTGTGTGTGTGTGTGTGTGTGTGTGTGTGTGTGTGTGTGTGTGTGTGTGTGTGTGTGTGTGTGTGTGTGTGTGTGTGTTTATCAAGACACTTCACAAAATAATTCTGTACTTCCTTTGGGCTATTTTTCTTTAGGGACAGTCATTAACCTTTGTACACGGAGCGAGAGTCATCGGAGAGGTGAGCATGACGAAGGCAGGTGTAGCGAGCCATGCATAAAACATTTCTGTCTCTCTCCCGTGCACTATTTTCAACTTGACTAATCTAAAGATGAACGGCTGACATGATATACCGAGTGTACAATTTACATGTTATTCAGAAAAGTGTCGCGTGTAAATCATGTCTACACTCGGACTCTTTCCTCTGAGCCTCTTTTCCTTTCTCTTTTCTTTTTCAGTTTCTTTTTCTTTTTAACGTTATTCGCGTGAACTTTACAAAATCTGTACTGAGCTGCACCGGAAGACAGCCTGCAAGCGTCGTCCATTGTTGAAATAATCTCTTCATACGTTATTCTTGCATTCAGGATATGAAACTAGTGATTGCGAGGGCGAGCGAGGAAGTGACTGCGCGTCCCTCTGGGAATATCTGCGTGTAGGTAAAGGGAAATTACTCCGAAACATCACAGGTGACCAAAATAAAAATGGGAAAAAAAGGAAACAAATGTATTTTTTTCTCTCGAGCAAGCCTAAGAGGTGAGGTTGATGACTTTATGACTCACGATTACATGGTTCAAAGCAAAAGAACATAAATACAAAGAGTGCGGCCTGGGTAAAAAATAATACCCAAACTTTTACACATGTTTTTTTTTTATTATTCATACGTTTGTGTGTGTGTGTGTGTGTGTGTGTGTGTGTGTGTGTGTGTGTGTGTGTGTGTGTGTGTGTGTGTGTGTGTGTGTGTGTGTGTTTACCCTCTATTCATTCTTCCATCTATTTGTTCATTTTTCCTTTTTTTTTTCAAATTCATCCCAACACACACGTATCAGTATCAGCAGCACAGCGCCACCTATTCCCAGGGCAACGAGCCGCGGCAATGAACAACACTTTTCCCTTAATGGCGTCATCGGTGCGCCAACAAACACAACACCAGCAACATGAGCAATACTTTGATGCACATTACCGGAAGGAGCAGCGGGTGAAGCGGAAGGGGAGGGGAGGTGACGAGGTGACTTCAGCCTCATTCATAACTCCAAAGGTAGGCCGATGATGCAGCTTTACAGAACATTAACAAACTAAAACCTTTCCTCTTTCTGTGATATTTTTTTTCATCTAATTCTTTGTTACGTGTTTTTTCTCTGAGTTGGTCTATTGTCAACATAAGTGCCTGGCTGTTGTCAATTATATGCAAAGCGCAATAATACTATATCCATTTTTCACTTTCAGGTAGTTTTTTTTTTTTTAAGTTATAGCCTAACGCGCCAGTAGGTATACTTGAAGAGTGTGGGAAGCGCTGCCCAGCTTCCAATCATTAGCGGCGCAGGCAATTCTATTTATAGTGGTACCCATATTAAGGCCCATATCACCACCCAAGCGCATCTATAGTGTAAGGCAAGATTCTATGAGTATACCAGTCATGCATCATCTCCAGTCCTACACAACGTTCCGAAATTACGTAGATGCACTGTAATTTAATTTTGGCATTGTAACTCAGTACTCTAATGTTGACATAACTCATTTGTCTCTCCCCATTAGGGTTACCAGAACTTCAATGCTGCGGCTTCGATTCAGTGAGAACATTTTGGCACCTTACTTGTTTTGTTCCCTTTTCCATCTTCTGAAATGATAGCTAGAAAATAAATGATGTTATTTAGTATTCCTTACTTTATTGTTTTGATGCATAACTAATAAATGATAGTCTTGTGCTCTTCATGTTCATACTTGGATTATATTGAAGTTCTATTTTTTTTGTGTGTGTATAAACATACCCGAGGGTTTTTTTCACGCATAAATGATTAACCAAAACGATATAAAGAGAGGGAGCAAAAAAAATCCACTTACCGCTTCTTCCCCGCCAAGAAATATGATAATAAAAAAAGATTCTTGTTGACTGTACCTTCATCTCCGTGACAAATATCAAACCGTGAGTGATGCAGAGATTATCAGGACAACTTTCCCGGACCACCTGCAGCACCGTGGGGCCTTGCAAGCTTCTACATCAGCGATCTCTCACTCCATCCTCTTAA
Organism: Portunus trituberculatus; assembly: GCF_017591435.1. Lineage (NCBI taxonomy): Eukaryota > Metazoa > Arthropoda > Malacostraca > Decapoda > Portunidae > Portunus > Portunus trituberculatus. The sequence goes on from NC_059300.1 coordinate 28,291,687, forward strand.
AGTTATACCCATGAAAGTTTGATATAACCGTTATCTAATATGTAAAGTTGAATGCATTCTTCTGAGTGTCATTTTCATCTTGATCAAAAGCCATCAACTTAAAATGGTGCAGGCCGTTCAAGAAACTCTGCATGGCTGCCTTTCTTCGTGCCCTGGTGCAGGAACAGCCACATTAGGTAGTCAAAATAATTGCTCCGTGTGGGCGGATGATATAGAGGTCGCTGTGTATGCTGAAGTGTCTCGCAATAGATAAATGAAAGAATAAACGATAAAATAAATAAATTAATAAAAGGTGCAGAGACTTATTAATGGTAGTGCTCTCTCTCTCTCTCTCTCTCTCTCTCTCTCTCTCTCTCTCTCTCTCTCTCTCTCTCTCTCTCTCTCTCTCTCTCTCTCTCTCTCTCTCTCTCTCTCTCTCTCTCTCTCTCTCTCTCTCTCTCTCTCTCTCTCTCTCTCTCTCTCTCTCTCTCTCTCTCTCTCTCTCTCTCTCTCTCTCTCGAACTGTATCTTCTTACTGATCTCATTAGTGAGTTTAGGTTTTATCTTTATGCATGTATGGAGGTAAATGAGTTTTTCCTTCGTTAACTACTGTGAAGATATCTTAATATCAATAATTTTTCTTGTTATTAATTTATCTATCAATCTACGTATATATATATATATATATATATATATATATATATATATATATATATATATATATATATATATATATATATATATATATATATATATATATATATATATATATATATATATATATATATATATATATATATATATATATATATATATATATATATATATATATATATATATATATATATATATATATATATATATATATATATATATATATATATATATATATATATATATATATATATATATATATATATATATATATATATATATATATATATATATATATATATATATATATATATATATATATATATATATATATATATATATATATATATATATATATATATATATATATATATATATATATATATATATATATATATATATATATATATATTCATATATATATATATATTTATATGTATATACTACATATATAAATCCATATAAGCATCAGATCCTTTACCTTTTTTGTAGAGCCCCTTACCCATCTTCTACTAATGCACGAACAACTTGCTCATCGCCTCACTTGCGCCGCATCACCTTGACACCTCCAGAACCAATAACTCAAAGTGACAAGGTGATGCATTTTTATCGTCATTATTTACCTCTTTTTTTTTCAAGGACCCAGCTTGTGGCAGGCGTCCTCTCCTACTCCCCGGCGCGGCAGGTGGGCAGTCTCGCTCATTAATACATGGAGTGCCCGGCTCAAAGTCCAGTCTGAGCCAGGGAGAAGCACCGCAGCCTCCTTCACCTCCCCGCCAGGATAAAGGTAAGGCCTTTCGTGAAGAGACTGAGGCAGTGCTTAGTTCATGGAGAGGGCCCGACGCTGAGTTTCGACATAGGTCAAGGTAATATAACTTAATTGTTGCACCGCAGAAGTTTACAACAGTTAATTAGTTTGGAGATATTTTTTTTACATGTGTGGTTGTGGAGAAGTTGACCCATATAAAACTTTGTTAACCTTATTATTATTGTTATTATTATTATTTTCATTATTATTATTATTATTATTAGTAGTAGTAGTAGTAGTAGTAGTAGTAGTAGTAGTAGTAGTAGTAGTAGTATCATTATTATTATTATCATCATCATCGTCATTATCATCACTACAATTACAAAAAGGAAAAGAATGAGAAAGAAAACATCTAAAATATTCCACAGTCGCATGTTCCACTTTCTTCTTTCTTTTCCTTTCTTCTCTTCACGTGAGCAGGAACATAAAGAGACACTCCTATACAGCTCTCAAACGCTTATTACCCCGCAGACAAAGCTGTAGCGTGCGTGTGCGCCATGAGGGTGCTGTGGGTGTGCGTGTGTGCGTGCTTGGCGGTGACGGAGGCTGGCAGGTGGGCGGACAGGGCGAAGGACGAACTCAAGATTGACGTGGACCGAATGGAAACGGTGCCAAGTTCTTACAGTAACGATATAACACTTGACATCACCGTGGACTTCGGGGTATCTAGCGAAAGCACCACTGAGAGTACTATATCCACGGAGACAACACCTTTGCCTACCACCACCACCGCCATCACCCCCACCACCACTACTACCACCACTGAGACGTAAGTGTGTAATGAAATGTAGCGCCTGTAATGTTCTGTTCACGTGTAAGTCCTCTTGGTAATCCCCGTAGTGATCGGATAGGTGCAGGTAATAAGGTAATCGTCATCCATACAGCGATTAGCACTGCAGGAGGCACGGTACTTAACTCAATGGCTGACGATCCGTGTTGATTTGTGACGGAGAGTTTTTGTTTTGTAGAGGAGTGATAGGTAATTCGGAGGGTGTGTTTTGTATTGTGTTGTTTGTGGTGTTGATAGTTTTTTGTTGTTTTTTTTTTGTTTGTTTGTTGTTGTTGTTGTTGTTGTTGTTGATGATGCTTGTTGTCGTTGTCGTTACCGTCGCTGTCATTGCTGCAACAATAACCACCACCACCACCATCATCATTATACTACTGCTGGGGCTACTAATACTAATACTACCACTTACAATGATGACCGACGAGAGAATATTTTTTCGTCATTTCATCCCCACCATCTTACTCCCTAAAAAGAATCAATATTGCATCGATATCATCCCAAGTAATTAACACGAGATCCTTTCTTTCTCCACACTTCCACAGGACAAGTTCATCTTCTCCGAGTGTCGATGCCATACGAGTACTGTAAGTAATAAGAGGTATTTTTGCTCCTCCGTCATGCTAACAGTACTTACATAAACGTGAAGAATGATAACAATATGCATTAAAAGACGTGTGTGTGTGTGTGTGTGTGTGTGTGTGTGTGTGTGTGTGTGTGTGTGTGTGTGTGTGTGTGTGTGTGTGTGTGTGTGTGTGTGTGTGTGTGTGTGTGTGTGTGTAGGTGGGTGTGTGGGTGTACTAATCTCTCACTCCCCATACAGACCCTCCGACTGCGCAGACCTCCTAATGGCCGGGGTTACGAAGAGCGGGGTGTATTATATCTACCCATTCACGTGAGAACTTATTTGAGTGCCCATAGAATACCCAGAACACACAAATTTTCCCCCATTCCTTCAATACTGCTATTTAAAACACAAACATAGAAATCCATTAATCCAAGCCAGAAATATACACAACGAAGCAATATATAAAGGATATTTTCCCTTTCTCTCGCCTCCACTGACTGCCAGATGCACGTGCAGTGAGCCCATACTGGTGTGGTGCGACATGGAGACCGATGGCGGCGGGTGGACGGTGTTCCTTAAGAGACAGCAGCAGCCCTATCAACTTGACTTCAACCGCACGTGGGAGGAATATCAGGCAGGCTTCGGCGATCCCTACATGGAGTACTGGCTGGGTGAGTGTGGATGAATAAATATGGCAAGGACAGATTGAGTAAGCGTTCATAAGTGGTTGGCATGAACTGGATGGTTGTGTATGGTTGGAGTGGTGTGGCGCGGACGATCCGGAAGGGTAAAGGGGGTACTCTCCAAGTGGATGTATCTAGTGAGCGTGGCTGGGTGAGTGTGGAATGAACATGATGAACGAGTGTAGCTTTAAGTGTGGCACGAACAGGCTGGATTAGTGTAGATGGATAGAAGAAGCACATACTAAAGCATTCTTATAAGACCACTCTTTAAATTTTATTTCACCATAGGTTTCTGTTTGCTGATATGAACACTTGGCGTGGCTCCTTTCTTTCTCGACATGTGTAACTCTCCGCAGGTCTGGAAATGCTTCACGTGATGACTTACGGCCGTATGTACTCCGTTCGCCTCGACTTAGAAACCACGGAACAGAAGGAAGAGTACACCACGTTCCCAAACATAAAAGTGGAATCGGAGGACGAAAAGTAGGGAGCGAGATGCAACGTCAGTTTACAGTGACATGAATATTACACATCACTATAAAACACGAAACACATCTCTCTTCCACGGCAACTTTTATAGCCACGCACAGTTTCCATTCAGCGATGACACACCCGCGGCTCAGGAAGGAAAGGGACACATCTTGCCTCCTCCATCCCTCACCTGTTCCTCCCTCCCGCCCACAGGTACAAAGTTATTCTGGCCGGAAGGGAAGGAGGGAGTCCCCAGACCAAGTACTGCTTCCGTTACTGGAGCTACAAACTCTTCACCAGTATCGACCGGGACTACGACTCTTACTACCGAGGTAAAGCCACTTATCAGTTCATTAGAGCTGCTGCTAGGTCACCCCGCTGCGTGCATACCAACACTACAGTGATCAAATTATGAATGTTTGTATGATGTTCTTATAATTTCATATCCCCTGTGCTTCTGTTAGACTTTTAGAATAAATGCCTCCAATATAGATTAATTAACACTTATCTTTGAAATGCAAATGTGTTGATTTTGAGTATGTATGCGAACTTTTAAATAATATCAATCTTGTATTAATCGCGTGTTTTTCCACGGTCTGTTCCAGGCAACTGTGCGAACGAGCAAGGAGGCGGCTGGTGGTACACCAACTGTAGATATTTCAACCCCACCAGCATCTACGGGGAACATATTGAGCTGACCTGCCCCTACTCGGTACAGCTGAATGTGACGCGTCTGCAGCTCAAGATACGACCCACTTTGTGTGACGCGCCCTTCAAAGCCATCCACCTGCGAGAGATGAGCTGTGGGTGTTGAGGCAACAGACACGCGGGCTCGCCAGTATTACACCCATGAGACATCTTATTTGTTATTAATGTTAATTACTTTGAATTTGAGGTGAGCGTGATTTAATCTCCTAAGAAGCTGTTTTACAAGAACCTTCACGCCGTACCAGTGTGAAGCAACAAACAGTATACTAATATATTTTATGTATTAATATGATCAATATCATGCTAAATATAAAATGTCTGTATGTATGTAACTTTCATCCATGTGAATTTAGCTCGTAGTTATTCCTGCATGAAAAATCTATGAAATCTTGATATGATGTTAGTGAAAAGAACTTACCTTGTTAGAATTTGGAATAAACGAATAAGAACATTGCTAACGCATCTTATTACAATTTCTCTGTAGAATGAATATTATTCGAATCACATCATCATAAGTCAGAAGGGGCCGCCGTGGTACAGTGGAACCATGCGTGCTTTGGGGTCCGAGTGGTCTCCAAGTGCACGGGTTCGAATCCTGTCCACGGTGTGAGTGTAGGTAGGGCTGCCTCACTTAGGGCAGCGGTTTCCTAGCGGGAGGGCTTTGAGATAGCAGGTACCCTAAAAAAGTATCCCCTTTAGCTAAAAAATTCCCGTGAAAAGCCTACATGGTATGAATAAAAAAAAAAAAAAGGAATGAAGGAAATAAACAAATAATGCGTAAGAGCGTGAATGTGAAGAGCGAGTCACTGAAAGCAAATTAATACCTAAGCTCACAAGGCGCAGGAGTCCTTACGGGAGGCAAGGGAAGGGGGCGAGCTGACCACCGCCAGCCCTCCAAGCACCAGCAGGAGCGCGAAGGTGAAGCCCATCAGCTCCAGGTGATAGCCATTTCTGAAGGAGAGAACCAGATGTGGATCGTGCACGTAGCAGCGAGACAACTTGTGTGACTTGGTGCTGGAGGAACGAACCAACAGTATGCGCCCGACGTGGCCTGCCTCATGCTGCGGATGCTGCTGACATTAGTGACGTGTTGGGCGCAGCTGACGGAACAGGCGGCAGCACTCAGGTGGTCACTACGATTATAAGCAGTGATGAGCAGTGCGACCATTAATATTGCGCTGACGCAGGAGACGATACAAAACGTGGGCTTCAAGGAGTCTATTAGGGCCAGGCTGATGACGGTCAGCAGTGCCAGGAGGAGATAAGGCGCCATGATGGAGTTAAGAGTGGTGCGCACTGCTGTATCCAGCAAGTGCGGGGCGGTGGTGAGCTGCGTGTGCAGGGTGACCATGAGGCACGCCACCATCGGCACCACAACCAGTGTGCCCGCCAGCCCCACGCACGACCGAAAGCTACGCGCAGACATGGAACGAGAATGAGATTACGATGAAATGTTTTGTATAATTTACTGAAAATGGGGGCTGTGTTGAGTGTTGCCTTCAGAAACCCCGAGCGTGATCTTCCATTCCTCCTCACCTGACACCCTCTCCGCCACTGAATAGTTTACCAGACAAAGCGGCAACGACGGTCAAAAGGCTTACCACTTTTTTCAGTAAACGTTGTTTTCAGTCATTTGCAAAAGCTTCGGTTTTTGCAGCATTTTCTGTTTAGTCTTACCGGTTAGTTTTTCAGCGGCAAATCTCATGCGCTCGTTTACGTGTTTTATTTCTTGGGTAATTCCATGATTTTTATTTTGTCTACAAAAATCTTCTTCACCTCCTACTTACTAACTGAACACCTCTCCGATGCGCCTTTCTTTTCAATCATTTTCACATATGCAGCAGCTCCTTGCCACCTAACTTTCATTTTCTTCAGCACAGCACCTTTACTCCAGAAACTTTCTGACGTTGCTTAAACATGTGTCTACTTTACCAGTAACGCTCTCTTCCTTTCCATTACTCCCATCGCGGCGCACCCTCTCAAGCCGTGGTATTATTCGCGGCGGGAAAATTATCAGATATTGGGACCAGTATTTATGCCGCTCATGCATTCACTTGACCTTTCTTAACATCTCGCTTTTAATTATATTAAAAACGAGGTGGTGACCTTTCTCTTCCGACCTACAATTTGTGTTAAGAGGAAGCATGAACTCAGAATGATCTTTCCTATGCAGTGAATTACATTTCCAGCTACTCCCATTATCTTATGACCTGATCATCCATAAGCATTTTACTTCAGTACCGATGATTTCATTCATGTTAAGTATAATTGTTTAGCATTACTCAAAAACGAAACTTTTCTCCTGTTTACGTTTATCCCTCATGAGCTGTTTCCAATGAAGATCATGAAGGTATCTCACTGATCAAGTTAGACACTTCTTTTGGTTCATATACAGCTTCTTTTTTGAAGCAGCACCAATGATGTTTTTTTTCTATTTTTCCATATCCGTACCTCTTGATATATGAATGAAATTAACACCATAATAATATTAACAACTGTAGAGTTAACGCTGCTCTCATGTGTTATATATGCCTTCAGATAAAAAGTGTACTTACATCTGATATCCATTACTACATATGTTATTTCATAGGATACATTGGAACAGTGACAATCAATTGAGGCATCTAATATTTCACTTTTTTTATTGTACATAAAATGGTCACATTCTTTGTGTCTGCAACTAACAGGGTGTTCTCTGCTGCTACATGACATCATGTTATTGATAAAAAGGAAAGGAGTGGGGGAGGAGCCTTGCTCTGTTCTACCATGTTCTCCAACATACAATTTCCCAGGAAAGCCAAACAGTGCAGCTCTTTGTTATAGACAAAGAGATCTATCTCCTTCCATTAGTTCTAGCATGAAGCTCCTTTGTACCACCGTGTCTTTTACGTGTGTCAGTCATCTCCACCTACACGACCCCTCGCCTTTGACACACACGACAATTAATGACTTCTCGTCGCGCTCTTCCCCACCTCATCAGTGTAACTTCCTCCCACCAGTAAGTGTAACATTTTTTCCCACGCGACCATTATATCAAAGTGAGTGTATGAAAAGAGTGCAGAAAATTATTATAACTTTGTGGTGTTAAATATCTAAAAAGGTATATTTTATATTTTTCATGTGACCATCTGACAATTTTCCTTGAAGACATCGGATATATTCCTCCTTTCCTTGATTTAATTTTTCCTCCCTCTGCCTCTTTTTACTGTACTTCAATCAGTCTTCCTACGCTTACCTCGGCCTTGAAAGGTCAGCGTCAAGAATAATGCACCATACACCTACAGCTGTACACAGGCGTACACCGTGCAGCACGGCTGGCTGATGGCAGATAATTATCTACCATGATTATAATCAAGTCTAAGCTGAACACGAACCTACACTTGAGAGCGATGAAAGGCTAAGGGACAGGTGTGCTTCCATATTCTCAAGGTGAATGGTTAAAGAATCCGAAGTGACTGCTTTATAAGCCTTATGTCTGCAAAGAAAATAATAATATACTCGTGATAAAGCGTGGATTTGGACACTAAATGTTTATTAAAAGTCATTCCCAACATCAGCAACAGACCACATACACACTCTAAGATATAACATTCAACACATGATATTGATACTTATATGTAGATAGTTTTCGTTTGAACACCTAACTAATGTAGGGCATGATATCAATTATTTGGAGTAAATCTTGCTCGTGAGGTTGAAGTTGATGCTTTTCCTTGTATAAAAAAAAGCAGGCTTATATTTCAATCAAGGTTCACGTTGTCCATTACAAAGAAGACAGAAAACATATTGTAAAGAAACAGTGACACGGAAGAGAAATGTGACCAAAACCAAACCCCAAATGACCTTTCTCCCCCAAAAAGAGAAAGAGAAACACGAAACAAAGTTTTATAATAAATCATAAGTCTTGACAGGCAGAGATTGGCCAACACTCAAAGAAACTAGAAAAGAAGGCGCTAAAGAATCATCCACGAACATAATGAGTGGGAGGAGGCGAACAGGAAGACAGAAGCTCTCTGCTGGCCAGCGGCAATCAGGGAAGCGTCTAAGTAAAAGTTTTTTTTTTAAATGACCAAAAAGTTAAAACAAAAAAACTCATATTAGTCAAATAAAACGAGATAATGGAATATAAAATGAAGAATGCAAGGCGACAAATGCAAGTAGTGAAAACAGACAAGTGTAGGTAGAGGTAGAGAAGACTCTAAGCAGAATACATACAGTAACAAATCAATCCTTACCTTGACGGAACCCACAGAAATGACAAAGAAACACGCCATACTAATCGGAAAGGGATGAACCCGTAATTACAAATAATCTACATATGAATTAATTACTCTAAGGCATATTTTAGCGTGTCAAGGGAAAGAACGAAAAACGAGGAAGTAAAATTACAGATCCAAATTTACTCATTCAGAAGACGAGGAAAAAAAAAAAAAAACATGAACGCAAGACTATGATTGTTCTGACAAATATGGAAACAATCATATATATAAAAAAAGTTGGAATTAAAAGGAAACAATCAGCAAGTAGATGCGATAACGATGTAGCAGAGAATAGAAAATGGACCAGAGTGTCGTTACATTTAAAAGGCAACATTAAGACATGGGATGAAAAAAATAAATCACTAAAGACTCGTACGTAATGCACACTATGGTATACATCTCAAGAAAGGGAAAGGAGGAAACTATAAGCGAAAATTTCAGCAAATATATGGAAAGAATTAAGAATATGTAAGAAATGGTGATTTCCTGAAATTAATATAGGAAAAAGGAAGATTTTAGGAAGTATGAGGAATGATTTGGATATTTTGAGCAGTATAGGAAGAGGAAACTAGGAAAAATATAGATAAAACGGTCTCTTCTAACTACTCCTCCTTATCTCTGCTCCTTGTATACTGCAGGCCACCACAGCAATACCTCTGATCTCATTTTTCACTCAAGCTGTAGATTAAAGAGATCTCTCATATCTGAACCACTCTTGCTAAGAAAAAAAGGGAAAGAATACTAAGAAGTCACAGAATCTCACACTCATCTAGACACTGCAATATTAAGAGGCACGCCAATCCTTGCACGCTGCAGCCAACGAGACACACAGGTGGAGGGAACACAAGCCATGACGCACGAAGGCTTAAGTGTCACGGGAATGAAACTCAACATCGACAGGGTGAATCATTGAATATGGTACACCTGAAGACGAAAGGAGATAAACAAAGATGCTCAGAAAAAGGAGAGGAACGCACAGAAAGAGAGAGAGAGAGAGAGAGAGAGAGAGAGAGAGAGAGAGAGAGAGAGAGAGAGAGAGAGAGAGAGAGAGAGAGAGAGAGAGAGAGAGAGAGAGAGAGAGAGAGAGAGAGAGAGAGAGAGAGAGAGAGAGAGAGAGAGAGAGAGAGAGAGAGAGAGAGAGAGAGAGAGAGAGAGAGAGAGAGAGAGAGAGAGAGAGAGAGAGAGAGAGAGAGAGAGAGAGTCGAATACTTTGCTCGTATCTTGACGAGGGACAAAAAAATGGAACCAAAAGTGTCGCTTCACACAGGAAAGGAGGAAGCAAAGACGACATACCGCAAAGGATAGCAAACTTCCTACCCGACCTAGGAGTTCCTTCATTAGCAGGCAAAGGTAAAAATAGTCACGATGCTACAGACACAACAAGCTTCTACCTGACACAACAACATTACTGCCTCTGCTGAAATAGGAACACAGGTAGAATACTGAACCATAATAAAGCAACACAGGGGTAGAATGCAACGAATGTAAATTAAACATCAAATGATTAAAAACACCACAACTAGAAGAGACAGAATAAAGAATGAAACACATGCAAAGGGAATTGAAGCCAAGCCATTGCTGACTACAAAAGAAATACATGCAGCTGCAGTCTCTCGGACATGTGGGAAAAATGGAGGAGGAGAGGAAAGCGAAGAGAGCATGGCTGTTGCACTGGAGGGAAGAAGACCCAGAGAAAGATTGGAGAAAGAAAGCGTGGAAGAAACGCCCGAAAAAAAGTCACCTGCCAGACATCAGGAGATTAAAAAGAAATGAAGTCATGAATGATTGGCGGAACATCAGACGGGCGCTGCACCGATGACAGGTGTGGGCCGGCCTGCATCTCGTAGCAAGAAGTAATTATCTGATTTACAAGCGCTGCATATTATGAGCTTTAATGTTCCCTACTTGTAACACTCCTCGTATATATATATATTTGATTGATTTTCGTTTCCTTGCAGGTCACTGAACTTCACTAACTGTTTTTACAAGGCTAGCTTTGTGTAGCGAGAGTGACGTGAAATTAAGAAAAAATAATGTAAACATAACACAAAATATAACTTCATTTTGTCATATTGGAAAAAAAAATATCTATGCATGACATTTTAAACTAAGTCCTGTCCCGTCAGGTATCATTAAGACCTATTATATTCATGACATACGCACACATACGGACTGAGGCTAAAGCGGTGTAGTGTGTACTCAGTTTGTGCGTAAGGAGCAGGCGGGGACGAGCGGCCTGGAGAAATTAAGGCATTCATCACTAACATACATCTACCTCAAAACTCTTACGTAGATTGATCGGTATTATTGGGAAGACCATCATATATCTGTTTACCTATCTCTATACTTACCTATTTGTACTGTGTTCGTATCTGTCTACCTATTTACCTATCTGTCTGTCTGTGTGCATTTATCTATTCATCTACCTATCTATTAAACTATTTATCCATTTCTAATTATACATTTGTTTCTATGTCTACATGTCTGTCTTGTTATCTACATATTGTTTGTCTGCCATTCATCTCTCTCTCTTTCTCTCTCTCTCTCTCTCTCTCTCTCTCTCTCTCTCTCTCTCTCTCTCTCTCTCTCTCTCTCTCTCTCTCTCTCTCTCATAAAACAACACACCTTATCATTCCTCAGCTTGAAAGATAGTCTGGTAGCTTTGAACCTTCCTCTTTGTATTTCTTTCAAGCAAGGGGAAAATCCAACCAAGGGCAAGAAAAATAATAAAAAAAACCCTCACTTGATTGCCAGTTGGATTAAAGTTCAAATATAGTTAGCCAAAAGTATGGGATAAATGTCTTACATGGTCTCTTACAAACAAAGACGAGTAAAAGACACAAGTATGAGGTGACTAATGAACAAGGTACCTTTGAAATAAAATGAGATGCGGACTCGTCATATTTGTGGCATGTTTTCAGCCACTTCACAACAAAAGTAATCTCTTTGTTCTTCTAGTTGTTCAAAGCCGCTGTATTTGTATTTTTTTTTTTTTTTTTTTGGCTTCCATACCTCTGGCGTTATGAAGCTCCAACACAGGGTAGAGAAAACATTCTTTTGCAATAACACGTCCATGTCCTTTTACTGTTACTTCAATACTTGCACATGTTCTTGATTTTTCTTCTTTTTTCATGTTAGTATATCATTCTGCCCTCCAGCTTGCCAACTCCGTTACTTCCACCACAGAAGCCACACCAGGACCACATCACTGCATTCCGCTCTACACGCAAGGCACTGAACACGAGTATATTCCTTTTAAGTATACATGATATTACAGGTATCCAACACTCATCCCTCACTGCGGCTTCTTCCAAACATATCCAGCTGCGGGAGAAACACAACGTTGCTAGGTGATAGATAATTCACTTCTTACATGCTCCGCGCCTACACTTTCTCACACGAGCCTTAGTGTTTTTCTTTCTTTTTTTTTTTCCATGAAGTGCTCCCGTTGTAATGGCAAGACCAGTTGTTCTGAAGGCGGTGAACCATGGTAACCTATTCTGGCTACAATACACTCCTTCCCTCTCGTCGATGCTTCCTCCCGCCATCTCAGACTACGCCTGCCGCCTTCTACTCCACATCTCCAGCTGCCACTCACGCTTATTCAAAACTTACTGTTCAACTCACACCATGCAGAGAGAGAGAGAGAGAGAGAGAGAGAGAGAGAGAGAGAGAGAGAGAGACTCGCTAGGCTAATGGACCATCACTAAATCAAGCAGACTTCATAATGTCAGACGAGACACCACTGCTAAAAGATGCAAGTGTTATTAGCTAAGTGATGCTGGAAAGACTTCGGGAAGGAAGCCCTTGTCACAATATTCAATCTCACAAAGGAGAGAAGTAAGTCAGTTCTTTATGGGGAGAAAGACTGAAATAATCCTATGTATGAGGCAAAGCAGGAATGAACTGAGGCAGACAAGATAGTATTTCTCTTCTGTACGTTGCAGGAGACGGCAGTGAAGCAATGCATTCCAACTTTACAGACGGGATTGAGAAAACAGCGAAGAAAAATAAGACAGTAATGTGATCACGAAGAGAAGGAATGTTTGTGTCAATAGAGAAGAATCTGCTTGAAAGACACGAACGGCAAAGGTATTGAACACAAGAAAGAAAAATAACCTTGAAAATAGTGTAGACCATTATACTTCTTATATATCACAGCGCCACCATTACACGACCAGAGAACAAAGAAGAGTAAGACCAGACATTCCTTGATTTCGTGGTTTTATTTACACACCATTAAACCGGTTCTAGTAAAGGTTATTTGTATTTCAATGATGTTTTCATTGTTCTACTGATATGTTAATAAGAATACTACATCATCAGGGAAAGAGAGAGAAAAACCACCCATGAGGACTCAGCTAATTATCTCTGTGGTCGTTGAAAATAGTCGTGGTGAATGAACAAAGCGTTCGGGAATACGAGCCATAAAGAGACGAAAGGCTCCATGGAGGAAAGGATGATATTTAAGAGGAACTTCCAAAGAGAATAGAAATAGAACTTCATATTTGATTATTCCACTTCTCTTATTCCTGGATACACCGCACGAGGTTTCCTTGAATAGTGCTGAATTGGTGATGTACGGAACGAAACTTGATTTGGTACTTTATTAGCTGCCTGTCGAGGAAGGTATG
>NC_059300.1:28310234-28322734 GCF_017591435.1 Portunus trituberculatus
GGAGGAGGAGAAGGGGGAGGATATAAAATGCACCACACACCGCAGCAAACACACCTGCCACCACCATTAGGTCAAACAACGTCGATAGCAAATAAGAAAGGGCAGGATAAAATCTCCATGAAAAAACTCGCTTAATAAGCTTACCTTCCTGCAATCTGTCCCCGCCAGGTAACGAGATACTCTACGCCATGACCCACAGCCGCACCTACTCCTTGAGGCTCGACATGACCAAGACCACCGGCGAGAGGGACTACGCAACCCGGGAGGACTTCAGGGTGAGCTCTGAGGAGGACAGGTGAGGGCGCGTCAGTCAGGTGCGGTAGGAGTGAGTAAAGGAGGAAAGGGTCAAGATAAAGAATGGGTAGTAATATGAGTATTTTTCTTTGTTCATACGCACACAAATACAAAATCACTCGCTCACTTGCTCTCTCTTTCTCTGTCTTTCTGTTTCTGTCTCTGTCTTTCTGTTTCTGTTTCTGTCTTTTTGTCTATGTCTCTCTGTCTCTTTCTCTCTCTCTCTCTCTCTCTCTCTCTCTCTCTGTAACATTCAAAGTTTGTTTTTTCTATTATTTCTTTTTTCCGCAACATGCAGGAAATGAAAGGACGTGTGTTTTCAGTTCCAATGTGATGCTAACAACAATAAAACGACCACCACCACCACTACCACCACCACCACTACCACCACCACCACCAACAACACAACAACAACAACAACAACAACAACAACAACAACAACAACAACAACAACAACAACAACAACAACAACAACAATGAAAACAGAAACAATAATAACAATGATAATAGCAATAGTAATAATAAAAATAATAACAATGAAAATAACAAATACAATAATAATAATAATAGTAATGATAATAATGATAACAATAGTAATAGCAGCAGCCCTAATCGCTCGGCCTTGGTTGTGCAGGTATTGGCTGCAGGTGTCGGGTGCATCACAGTCCTCGGTGGCTGATCGATGCCTCTCCAACATGCATTACAAGCGGGAGTTCAGCACCAGCGACCGCGACAACGACGGTGTTAATGGTGAGCCTCGGATCCTTGTTGTGTGGGAAATTAACACGTGAAAAAAAAGATATTGATAATACTTGAGAATAAAAAAAAATCCACTGGGGTAATTAATCCTTGCATATTTTGTGTGGATAAATAAATGTTTACTTCATATTCTAACCACGGTAAGTATCTTTAAACACTTTCCGATCTCGTAAGAACATATGAACAGCAAAAAATATCTGGAAATTTGAAAGAAGCTGTCAGACCAGTACTTAGCATTTCCTGTATGAAAAATTATCTATTTCCACTTATCTTATATCTTAAAATCCTAATGACTTGGCACTAACAACCTGAATAACGATACACACTTTTCTTCACAAGTTAAACATATAACTACTCAGCTTCTCACGGGTTTTACTATTGACAGTGAAGGACTTTTGATGAAATGTTACTACAGACACTCTTACACACCCTAAACACTATAGCACCGTAGCTTTCAAAACTATAGTTGGAATCATGAAAATGCCCTTTGAAGACCTCAATAACTTCCACGGGAGCGTCTTGAAAGTGGATGAAGGATGAGTGAATTAAGGTCGGGTTTGACTGAGAATTATACGTCAGGATACCAACGTAATCATTCGGCATATCCTTGGTCAGTATTTTAGGATATATTGAAGGAACTAAGCTGGTATGTCTGGTCATGTTTTTATTGTTGTGTTATTTTTGCACTTTGAGTTACTTTGTTTCTTACTCTCATGGCAGAAGATTTTTTTTTTTCTATAGAACAGAATATAACCGTGTAGTACACTGGTGAAGGTAAATTATTGCGCACGTTACCAGGCGGTACGATTTGTCCTGCACTGTAACACTGTTTAACCTTTATGTATTAGGTATTTATTGCATTTTGTTGTTTTGTTATAGTCAATATTGTTATTATTGTTCTTGTAACTGCTATAGTTTATTATTATTATTATTATTATTATTATTATTATTATTATTATTATTATTATTATTATATATCTATTATTATTATTATTATTATCATTATTATTATTATTATTATTATCGTTATTATTATTATTATTATTATTATTATTATTATTATTATTATTATTATTATTATTATTATTATCATTATTAATGTTATTATTATTATTATTACTATTATTATTATTATTATTATTATTATTATTATTATTATTATTATTATTATCATATTATCATTATTGTAATGTAATTATTTATTATTATTGGAAGAAGAAGAAAAAGAAAGAGAAAAACATTACTACTTATATTAACAACAATAATTACAATAACAACAAAAACAATAATAATAACTAATTAGTTTCAACACATCAACCAGCTGAGCCTTACAGATACACACACACACACACACACACACACACACACACACACACACACACACACACACACACACACACACACACACACACACACACACACACACACACACGTAGTTAATAATGAAATCCACGACACTTTTCTCCCTTCAGACAACTGTGCCGTCAGACACGGTGGCGGGTGGTGGTACAGATGGTCTTGCGTTCAGTTCAACCCGACGGCAACGTTTGTCAATGGGTCCTTGCACCTCAATTGCCAGTATCATCTCGCGAACGTCACCAGGATGCAGATGAAGGTTCGCCCAGTCATTTGCGACACCTCCCTCAAGACAAACAGGCTCTGGGAGAATAGTTATTGCTATGAGTAATGTTTGCTTCTTGGTCTGCTCAGCCTCGCCCGTGTCTGATTCTACGGTCCTTTTAGGCCGTCAATGTCATCAGTGCTATTACCTCAAAAGGCCATTCTGATCCTTGTGTTCCCACGACTTCAGCCAGTCCGTGTTTGCCAAAGGGAATCCAATATTGTCAACACAAAGATGTTGATTTAGAACTACAGGAACAAAACATTTACATTTATATAATTGTAATCAAAGACCGTGATTTTCATAATAAGAAGGAACTTTAAGATGTTTACAGTACTGTGTTTTCATTTACTTAAAATAAATTTTCACTGTATATTTATTTGATTTTTCAACCACACTGAGTACAAGTCTCCCTATTTCTTTTTTTTTCTTTTAGTTAGTCAGTGAGTCTTGTTTTCAAACAAACCATAACGGTAAAGCAAATCCCATTCCAAGAAGAGTGCGTGACTCTCGGAGATGAAAATAGCCAGACTAATGAAAAAAAACTTTCATAAAAGAGGAAAGATAATGATTAAAGTGGAAAAGAGGATTTTTCCTCCCGCAGTGTCCAGGCTACAAAACTATACGTTTTCTGTGAACAATAGCAATATCATGAAGTCTTTTATTTTGCTACAACGGATTTTATGTAGCATTGCTGTATATGGATGAATAAGATTTAGATTTAGTAAGAGAGAGAGAGAGAGAGAGAGAGAGAGAGAGAGAGAGAGAGAGAGAGAGAGAGAGAGAGAGAGAGAGAGAATGTTGTATACAGATGGAAATAAATAGATATATAGATGTTTAAATAATTCGACGCATATCTTTTAGCATAAAAAAGTATAAAAACATTTTCAATATACTCAAAATGAAAGAAATAACATAAACAACATATATAAAACGCAATGTGGCTCAATGTTTTGTATAAATCCAAATTCTTATCAGACTCAGATTGATTTATTTCGTTCTCACTAAATACGTAGAGTCATCACCTGCACACGCTTAATTTTATACATCTTTTAGTGTTTTGCATTTTGTTCACGTTCCGATATACGAGTAAGTGGTACAAGCTTATAATGTATTGACTGCTCCTCACACAGAGCGTCACATTAACTTGGCAATTTGTAGTGGTCACGACTCAGCATCAAAGGTTGTGTCTTCTCGATGACTCAGGGACGGGACAACAGGTTTACCAGTCATCTGTAGTAAACAACGCGCTCTCTCTCTCTCTCTCTCTCTCTCTCTCTCTCTCTCTCTCTCTCTCTCTCTCTCTCAATGGAACCAATACATCGTCCATTATTCTAGGCAAATAAATAAATAGATAGATAGATAGATAGATGATATAGATAGATAGATGATAAATAGATAAATTGATTGATTGATGGATGGATTGATTGATTGATTGAAAGATAGATAGGTAAATAGATAGATAGACATACAGACAAATAGATAGATAGATAGATAGATAGATAGATAGATAGATATTTAGATAGATACTTAGACAGAGAGATAGATTACTAGAGAGATGCAATGTTCAGCTGTTTCTTTCACTACCATCATTGATAATCGCATTTCTAAAAATGATATATGTGTTAAGCGCCACTGAATTCTCGAGATGAGTTGCTCGTGAAAGAGCAGGAACTCCTGATACTACTACTTGACACGCGTCTGCAAGACTGAGTAGGCATCTGTTTCGGTTGCCATGCAGCATTAGTGTATGTATCCATGTTCTAGCTTTTATGCCTACTATAACTAATAAAACTAATTCTAAATAATGTAAATAAAATGTACCCAATCACTAATTCACCTAACAAATCATGGCTATCAAGAGTAAAATTAGTGGGCATGTCACTCATACATTGTGTGCAACACCACAAACACGCTTTTTAATGCCATACCGGAGCAGCACATCAGCAGACCTCGACTGGCTGGCGTGAAGTACAGAAGTGCTTCCTCACTCACCTCCGTCGATCGTCACACATCACACCAAACACCACGCACGTCGCCACGCCGTCCCTGCCTATAAGAAGTGAGAATCTTTGGACTCTATCTCTTTACGAGAGAGTTAGTTACCTTGTCAACACTGACACTTAGAGTCACGGTAGCTTGATAAGGAGGATTGATAAAGATTATTAAACTTCCTTGCTCACTGGTTGACCGAGGTGCAGCATCACAGCGCCTCTAGGCTACCCTCTGCCTCCTGCTCCTGCCATCCTTGCTGTCTCCTGCATCACTGCAACATCAGGACGACAAAAACATTTATTTCCTCTATAGCAGTTGTAAACATTAACTTTACTTGATAAGACAATCATGTTGCTAACTTCACATTAACACTCTTGTTTAACACCATATATCGAGGTAGTTTAATTTCACATCTATGTTCTTATTATCAAACACCCACTTCGAGGGCATTTGTATAATCTGTTCATCAGTTATTGGGACGTTCAAATTATTTTCACAATTGATGTGTATTGCAGTCTTTTTTTCTTTTCACACTGTACGTGTTCATGCTGAATATATATATATATATATATATATATATATATATATATATATATATATATATATATATATATATATATATATATATATATATATATATATATATATATATATATATATATATATATATATATATATATATATATATATATATATATATATATATATATATATATATATATATATATATATATATATATATATATATATATATATATATATATATATATATATATATATATATATATATATATATATATATATATATATATATATATATATATATATATATATATATATATATATATATATATATATATATATATATATATATATATATATATATATATATATATATATATATATATATATATATATATATATATATATATATATATATATATATATATATATATATATATATATATATATATATATATATATATATATATATATATATATATATATATATATATATATATATATATATATATATATATATATATATATATATATATATATATATATATATATATATATATATATATATATATATATATATATATATATATATATATATATATATATATATATATATATATATATATATATATATATATATATATATATATATATATATATATATATATATATATATATATATATATATATATATATATATATATATATATATATATATATATATATATATATATATATATATATATATATATATATATATATATATATATATATATATATATATATATATATATATATATATATATATATATATATATATATATATATATATATATATATATATATATATATATATATATATATATATATATATATATATATATATATATATATATATATATATATATATATATATATATATATATATATATATATATATATACACACAGCACATTTATGATTAGTACTGACACATTTGTACATCTCTGCCCTTCTGTCCTGAACAGAGCAGGATGTGGGTCTCCGTGTACACACTAGCAGTGTTGGGGATAGCAGGCGTGCTGGCTGAAACGACTACTGGAATACCAGAACTCACAACAATAGATACCACCACACCAGAGTATATCACCAACACAAAGCCACACTCCTTAACCACTTTTGTTAGGTGAGTAAAGTGTCTTTCAGAAAGTTGCATCCCGTGTGTCTCTCTCTCTCTCTCTCTCTCTCTCTCTCTCTCTCTCTCTCTCTCTCTCTCTCTCTCTCTCTCTCTCTCTCTCTCTCTCTCTCTCTCTCTCTATATATATATATATATCTATATATATATATATATATATATATATATATATATATATATATATATATATATATATATATATATATATATATATATATATATATATATATATATATATATAGAGAGAGAGAGAGAGAGAGAGAGAGAGAGAGAGAGAGAGAGAGAGAGAGAGAGAGAGAGAGAGAGAGAGAGAGAGAGAGAGAGAGAGAGAGAGAGAGAGAGAGAGAGAGAGAGAGTGTATTGCTGCTTGTCTATGTACTGAAGCTCAACTAATGAATCATCCGCCGTCAACAGACCAGTGGACTGTTCAGACCACCTGATGGCCGGAGCCAGAGTTAGCGGCGTGTACGAGATCCACCCCTTTACGTGAGTGCTTTGCGTTGCGCTTTTCATCATTCACATAAACATAATTATCACCATGTCTTTATCTTCATAATAACCAGCCCAAGGAATTTACATATGCAAAAGTAGATTTTTTTTGCATTGTTAACATAGGTAATGGTAAATCAGATTTTTCCTTTAACATCGCAAAACAAACTATTCCTTCAGCTCCCTTCCTCATCCCAGGTGCACGTGTACAAAGCCAGTGCTGGTGTGGTGTGACATGGAGACAGACGGCGGCGGCTGGACGGTGTTCCTCAATCGTCAGCACCAGGCCATCCAGCTTGACTTCAACCGCACGTGGAGCGATTACAAGGCAGGCTTCGGCAGTCCTTACTCCGAGTACTATTTGGGTGAGAGTGGCAGGAGCTGGGACACTCCACAGTAGCTGTGAGGATTCTAACTTCCCACAAGCATACCTTGAAACGTTTTTTTTTTTTTAGTACAAATATATTCTTGCACTTAAAGATAAGAACAAGGGAGAAAGGCTAAGCTTCACTGATCTTCCCTGAAAATTTGTCAATAGAAAAATGTTTGATAATTTTCTTTATACTTTATATCATTTTCTTGAAATAATTCATTGATTGTACAGGAAATGAATTGCTGCACCAGATGACGCACGGCCGTATGTACGCCATCCGTATGGACGTAACCTTAGCCTCGGGAGGTTACGATTTCTCCACCTACCAATATTTTACAGTATATTCTGAGGAGAAGAGGTAAACACAAATACGTATCGACAGGATGCTAACAAAATTATTCATCATATATAAATAAGTAAAAAAAGAAAAATAATGTTGCAATTGTCATTATGCGTGCACAAAGATGGGTAAACGCTTTCTGTATGCTTATTTGATGCCTTTCTTTCTTCTTCCTCCCATAAGGTATACGGCCTCCTTGACGGGGACTCAACTATCCGGCACTAGCAACACAAATTGTTTAGTCCAGATGAATAATCGTGTCTTCACCACACTGGAGAGGGACCTCGACAGCTATAACAGTGAGTGTCACTCCTCTATGTGGTGATCAGTAATGCAGGAAAACACTGTAAAGCCTACTGCGACTTAACTGTACCTCTTTTTTATTTTATATATCTACTACAAAAATATATATATATATATATATATATATATATATATATATATATATATATATATATATATATATATATATATATATATATATATATATATATATATATATATATATATATATATATATATATATATATATATATATATATATATATATATATATACACACACACACATTACTTCAGCAACCATTTGCTTAACTTATAACTTCCTGACATCCACAATGAAACATATGCCTGTGAAAACTGAACAATTTTCTCTCACATTTCACATTACAGGCAACTGTGCAGTAAAAAGAGGAGGCGCGTGGTGGTATAACAATTGCAATTACTTCAGCCCCACTGTTCCCTTTGATGAGAACCTCATCCTGACCTGCAGTGGCCCCAGTAGAAGCGTGACTCATCTTCAGTTGAAGCTTCGGCCATCCACTTGTGACACCTCCTTCAAGAAGGTGCACCTGAAGGACACGGGCTGTGGCTGTGCTGCTCCTCAACACTAACACCTTCACCTACATGACGATCCGGAAATTCCTCATTCTTGCTGCTCTTGGTTCGGATCAGCATTCCTTAGACGCGCAAATCTTTCATCAGGTCGTTTCTAAAAGCCACATACATGAACCATTCAAGAGTATTCGAAATAAGACATCACATTTTTTGAAAAGACGTACAACAGTGAGAACATGTACAGGCTTAAACTCTTCTCGCTCGCTTTCATCAGTGTGCTGTTTGACAACGAAATTATTTGTCAGCGCTTAACTTTAAGCTAGATGGCGTTGTTTATTGTAAATACAGTACACTTGACAGAAAGCGTTTCCACGACGACGACAATGCACGACAGGAAGTCACAAGAGTCACTAATGGACGAGCCAGCCTTCATATTTTGCGGCATTCTATACACTGTCCCGTCGAGCAACACACCATAGCGTACATTCATATCAAACAATAGATTGTCTGCGTTAGTCATAATATCAACAACGCTGCCTTACAAGGATGAATAATGAATATACGAAGAATTTTTTTTTTTTTATTTCAGTTATTATGGCACTCAGAAAAAGAAATATATATGTGTGTGTTTTCTGGTATTAGGGTGATGAGCAGTGGTGACGGCGAGGAATGTTGTCTCACCACTGCTAATTGGTGACAGTAGTAGTGATGGTGATGATCGCTTCCTCATCATTCTCTGTACAGACATTTAACCCTAACCAATTTATGTTGTCACAGTTTTTATTCATGATTACTAAAGGAATTACACACACACACACACACACACACACACACACACACACACACACACACACACACACACACACACACACACACATACACATGCAAGGAAAATATATACGAGTTACACTGGACTAATAAACTTTTGAAAAGACATTTAGTTTTTTTTCGTTTTTAAGTAATGATATGTTTTTTGCATGCTGACTTCAGAAAATAATCTGATTTTTCTCAATCAGACAGTTTTATGTATTATTTTAGTTTTTATAAAACACATAATAAAAAAAAATATGATAATTTCCTGAATGAACATCCTTTATCCTTTTACTCCGAATGAAATCTATATTTGGAGGAAAATGTACAAATTATATATTTAATGGCACACAAATACAATTGATGTGACGTTTAACAGATAAGATAAATATTTGAAAAAAACCTATTGAGGAATTAATGGTTTCCGCAATGACAAGAATATGGATAATTAAATAATCTTGTCAAGCAAATCTTCGTAATGGCAGTAAATGGTTTACCAAATAATATAGTAAACAAAACTAACGCCTAAAATTTCAATAACTTTTCCAATCACAATGTCCGTATCACTGACGGTGTCTCGTGATAAAGTGTGGCTGTATCAATGTTAAGTTGCATCTTTTGAGCATGCGCGGCCCGGGAGCAGAGGGCATCGCGGCCTGCTGTGAGCACTGCTGCCAGGTGCAGGGTAATTACCTTGTTTTGGGTAATTTGACCACTATCAGGGTAACATTATTTCATTTCAGGGTAATATTATTTCATCAATAATATATATATATATATATATATATATATATATATATATATATATATATATATATATATATATATATATATATATATATATATATATATATATATATATATATATATATATATATATATATATATATATATATATATATATATATATATATATATATATATATATATATATAGTAAGACTTAAAAGACATGGCGTCTATAGCGCACACGGTACAGGAGAGAGAAGACCCACAAAAGGACGGTTATCTTCATTATATCCATTTCACACAACGTTTCAGGAAAGTACATATCCCATCTTCAGGTGTACAACATAACAATCTTAACAAAAACTCCAAGTCACAAAGAGACTTAGCCTGCTGGAGGTGGAGTCTTCGTAGTTTCCTTGCGGACTTGAGGGTCGACCGGCCGTAGTTAAGTAGTAAGACTTGAAAGACAGGACGTCTATAGCGCGCACAGTACAGGAGAGAGAAGACCCACAAAAGGACGGTTATCTTCATTATATCCACTTCACACAAAGACACAAAGACTCCACCTCCAACAGGCTAAGTCTCTTTGTGACTTGGAGTTTTTGTTAAGATTGTGCTGTCGTACACCTGAAGATGGGATATGTACCTTCCCGAAACGTTGTGTGAAATGGATATAATGAAGATAACCGTCCTTTTGTGGATCTTCTCTCTCCTGTGCCGTGTGTATATATATATATATATATATATATATATATATATATATATATATATATATATATATATATATATATATATATATATATATATATATATATATATATATATATATATATATATATATATATATATATATATATATATATATATATATATATATATATATATATATATATATATATATATATATATATATATATATATATATATATATATATATATATATATATATATATATATATATATATATATACACACATTATGGTAATATTTCTTACACATACATACCTATAAATGATCTTAAAAAAGAAAAAAAATAACAGAGTAATTTTAAAGCAAATAGGGTAATGTTAACGATGAATTTAAGGTAAAGTTTGTAACTCGACCTGGCAGGTTAGCAGCACTGGTTATGACGAAGTGTGGCATGGAACCATTCAGCAGAATTATGAAGAAGTTATGTGTGTATGATGTGTACAATTACCAACATTTTATGTATCTGAATGTTGTATATTCATTAAAGAATATTGTGTGTTGAGAAAAGTAAGCGAATGTGAATTAATAAACGTATACGTACTATATGGTTCTTAAATAATGATGAGAAAAACATACTTTTGGCATACATATTAAGGAACAAGCCCCAATTGGCTGATCTATTGTTTGTGTGTAAATGATTGAGTGTTTAACGTTTTTTTTTCTACATGTGCAGTAAAGGGAGCAGTGGATGAGAGATACTCGTATTGAGGAAAGTTGTGGCATGATGACGTCAAGAGGTGTTTAATGGGTATGTCCCACAGAGTGAAATGCAACTGTATCCGTACCATTGTGCAGTGTTAGTTAGTATGGAAATGCATTGTTGGTATACATATTGGTGGAAAGTCATTTTGAATTGCTTGCCAGTAAGGTATGCAGTAGAGAAAAATGCGAAAGACAGAGAAGTTAGGGGACTGTTTGGAAAGGATCAAAGCATAAAGATGTTAAAAGTACTCAGTGAAATAGAGATTACCATTGTAATTACAATTACGCCGAAAATGAGTCTCTGGGATAGGAGTAAAAGAAGTGCATGGTGGATGGTTATGGTGGAAGTGGCCTTAGAAGAGATGAGGGCCTATGATAGTGTTGCAGAGACATGTGTCAGAGGAAAATAAAATTAAGAGAAATTAGTGTAGGTCTTAGAATATAAAAGTAAAGTAACTCATAAATGACATTCAGATGAGAGTGAATGACAAGTTTGGTGGGAAGCTGAGTGTACAAAAATTAATGACAATATTACGTTATTCATAATGGAAATGAAGAAAGAGATAAAAAAGCATGGGATTGAGATCATAAAGAGGGGATATAAAATTCTTGTAAGCAGTAAGAAAAAATGTAACTTGTGTGGTAAAAATTTTGATTGATAAATCAAAGAAATGGCAGAATAAATAATACCTAGCATGTATATGGAAGCATGTTGATATAAGTTTGTTTAATGTGTCAGAAAAAATCCAGTGGGGGTTTAAGCTAAGAAATCAATGGAAATGATTGAATTGATGGTCATTAAGGAACAGGGATACATTAAAGAAAAGTAAAGGTTGTAGTCTATAGTTTTCCAAACAGCATTATAAGAAACATTTTGAGGGAAGGATAGGAGAGAGTGAGAGGAGTGAATTAAAGCATCTGAGAAGTGATAGTTAAGCACAATGAGATGGATAGAGGACAATAGAAATTTGTGAATGGTAGGCAGGTCATCAAAGGGAGAAAAGAAAAGAGACGCACATGTATGTAGTAAGCACTTCCCCAGCTACAAACCTTGCTGGTGTAAAGCAGCAGCACAATACGGTCCTTTTCAAAGGATCAAAGCATATC
>NC_059300.1:28332734-28335234 GCF_017591435.1 Portunus trituberculatus
ACCCTAAAACACGGTAATTACCCAGCACCTGGCAGCACCGAGGTCCCAAAGGGAGACACCTCGGCTGCTCAACATTGTCTCAGAGGCTCCAGTTGTCCCAGCGGCGGCCACGCGGCGAACAATTACTTGTACTACTGAAGAGGAAACTTTTATATATAATGATTTTGATAAATCTGTCACCAAAATCTTAAATGTTTTAGATGATGCCAAGGAAAATAATCTTGTGAATATATTTAGATTAATCAGAATGTCCTATTTTATGTTCTTGATTGTGGGTGTAAATATTAGCAACCACTATCCAATCGTACTCCAGGTGTGTCCTACATGCGAAATGTTTATTATTTGTTTTGTAATCATTAGTCAAACATGAGTTTCCGGGAAACTCCTTCTTTCGGTGATCTAAATATCGGTATACGTATAGACTGTAAATAAATTTCAGTTCATGACTTCCGGGGGTCAGTGCTCGCAGCTTACTGCCGAGAATATTAGGTCTCCAATTTCCCATCTGAAGGCGAAAACTCCTTTAATCTTCTCTCATTCTGGTTTTCCTGTTCCTTCTTGCAGGGAATGGGTATGAGACTTTAGAAGGGGAGAGGAATTTTAGCCCACTAAAAACTATATACTGGAAACCTGTCTTGCGCAGTTAAGTGTGCATGGATTTTCCTGCAGAATACGTGGTTATATAGTCCCATACCGATTGCTGTCATTATAGTCGGAGGTAAGTAAAATGTGTAACTGGATGAGCAGACCAGCACAAGATGAGTCTACAAATTTGGGAGTGTCAGGCAAATCTAACTGGTATTTGGTTTCCTTAGGAATCACGACATTTGGCCAACATGGTCAGAGGCATTGGTCAAACATCCAGGTACCCGATTCCCTTACGTCATTACGTCATGAGCTGGAAAAGTAACCAAAGACAGATTCATCACGTAGTCGGCGTTGCTGGCTATTCAAGTTTTAAAACAATCTGTACATATTGTAGATAGAAAACCCCTCCAATGACTGTTACTCTCCCTCACCAGCATATTTGAAGTTTTCATTCTACACGTGGTGCCAGAGTTGGAAAGGCTCGAAATAGTTATTGAAAACAAAAATTATCCAAGCGGTAAAAAAAAAAAAAAAAAAAAAAAAAAAATATATATATATATATATATATATATATATATATATATATATATATATATATATATATATATATATATATATATATATATATATATATATATATATATATTATTTCTTTAATGATGACGTCACCATTTGCTATGTTCAGCTATTGCAAGCATAATAAAATATGATAGGAGGAATCAGTAGATACTTGCCCCCAAAAAATAAAAAAAACTCAAAGTGCTGTCAGAAAGTACTGAATAAGAAGAGGTGCGACCTCACCAGTAGCCCAGGTATGATCCTTACTTTGTCTCACAAGAGAAAAGACAGTCCATACTCTGCAGACAGATTTCTTTCTTCACACAAAGCTACATGCACCTAACTACACATAGTCTCCATTCAAAATCTAAAATTTCATGACTTCAGAGTCTCTATCGTGTCACTATCTTGTCCTATCCCTCTGATCCCTCCACAGGATCATCCTTATGCTACATAAATGTGGGAACCTGACGGAGAATTACGCTAACATTCCCTCTTATAACCCAAAGCTCTGTCTGCTGAGCCCATAAAAGTGGTGATTATGCCTGGCATAGAGACATATTTCCCACTCTTTTTTTTCAACCAAACCTTCCAAATCTTAATTTAACACAACTGTTCATGCGTTATACATGATAAAGAGGCGGCCTACAAACGGTACTTCAGCCTTCCATCACCTGAATCGGAAATACTTTACATTTCTGGCCATCACCATGCATGCCAAGTCTGTTCTCCAATTAACCAAACAATACATTCATTAATTAAGAATGTCAAAAACATTCTATATCTAACTCCTCTGTTAGTTCATGACACTGCCAACAATATATCTTAAGCATAGGGTGGTATCATCGTCGTTAGAGTATACAGGACAAGAGTTTGGTTTAGATTAATAAGTAAAATGAAGAGCGTAGGTGAAATGACGACCTTGAAGAGCACCATTCTTCCTTTTTAATAGTCTTAGAAGAACGTTTAACATCTACCAAAGCAACAAAAGAAGTCAGAAAGAAAAATTGGGATAAGAATAAAGAAAAGAAGTATAGTAGCCGTAGGACGGTTGTTTAAAGATCAATTTTGTGCCAGACTCTTTCAAAAGCATTTGATATACTCGTATCTAACGCTACCGCGGAAAAGTTTACAAAATCTTTAAAAGACTTAATAAAGAACGGCAGATGATCAGCAGTCATAATGAAAGCTATATTAGTGATCAGAGAGAAGGTTGTGAAGTAAGAGATATTAAAAAATCTTCCCATTGAGAACATTAAAAAAAATAAACAAATAAAAACTTCAGAGCAGAAAAACAACACAGTAGGACTATAGATTGAAAGCTTAAGCATGTGGTTTTCCAGTACAACACTGA
>NC_059300.1:28345234-28347734 GCF_017591435.1 Portunus trituberculatus
TTCCCACATATCTTCTCCGTTCATAAGTTTGTCTTATCTTCTTTCAAAGCTCCCTATTGTGTTAGTACAAACAACCTGATTACTGAGTCTGCTCCATTCATCGACTAATCTATTAGGGAACAACTTCCTTCTAATATTTTATTACTATTAGAGAACAATTTCCTTCCCATTTTTCTTAAACCTAACTCTCTCAAAATTGAACCCATTATTTCTGATTTTGTTCTTGATTCTAAGAATTTATTTATGTGCCCTTTGTTGTAACCCAAATACAATTTAAATATTTCTATCAGATCCCATTTTAACTTGTATTTCTCTAAGAAATGCAAATCTAACAACTTTTATCTCGCTTCGTAGAAAATATCCCTCAT
Organism: Portunus trituberculatus; assembly: GCF_017591435.1. NCBI lineage: Eukaryota > Metazoa > Arthropoda > Malacostraca > Decapoda > Portunidae > Portunus > Portunus trituberculatus. The sequence goes on from NC_059300.1 coordinate 28,345,603, forward strand.
GGCCTGGCTTTGAGCTGATTCTAATAGATCTATATCTTTCTTATAATGTATGGGCCAAAACAGTACAGCACAATCTAGACGCGGTCTGATTAGGTCAAAATATAACTTTGATATTACTCCGGGACTTCTGCTTCTAACACTCCTAAAAATTAATATTAGTTTACCTTATTCATTGTCTCTATCCAGTGTTTTCTTTGATCAAAATCGAAGCCATCTATAACCTCCAATTTTTTTTGTTCACATCCTGAACCTACCAGGACTTTGTTGTTTATTGTATACCTATTGTCCGGATTTCTTTTACTTGCGCTAAGCACTTTGCATTTGTTAAACTGGATTTGCCATCTGTCTTTTCATTTGTCTATCCTATCCAAATCTGCCTGCAAGGCGATGACATTCGATTTTTTTTTTCTTTTTTTCGGTTTACGTCCGGTTACCCTATGACATTCGAATCAGATCTAATTAATCTACTTATATTCGTGTCATCACCAAATTTACTAATATCAACTAGTTCCACGATACAGTTCATTAATATACATCAGAAATAACAATGGCCCTAAAACTGATCCCTGTGGCACCCCACTAATTACATGACCCACTCGAAATTAGAGTAGTTGTTGTCTGTCGACTAGAAACGACCTTATCCTATCCAGCCATTTTTCCCTCTATCCCATGCGTCCTAATCTTCCTCAAGAGACTCCGATGTGGTGCCTTATCAAATGTTTTACTAAAATCCAAGGCAAGGTGTTGAAATGGGCAGAAATCTGGCCAAACAAACGTGAACAAAAGCAGCTATCATTGAAAAAAAAAAAACTATTGAAGTATCTAACTTTATGATTCTTTTCTGGTATTCACTGTTAGGTCGGGATACGAGGAGTTGACCACTTATCTGAAATGTTGCAGACCTGTCAGTCGAACAGTGACTTCCGGCTTCATTTTGTAGTGCTGGTGGTGTTGTTGTGATTATTGTATGGGATCTACACATATACTGTAGAGTTAACTGTACTATCGCTGTGAAGTGGTAGCAGTAAAAAAAAGAAAAATAGAACTCCTTCGTATGTTGGCAAACCAGGAAAGATTGTGATATAGACGAGAGAGAGAGAGAGAGAGAGAGAGAGAGAGAGAGAGAGAGAGAGAGAGAGAGAGAGAGAGAGAGAGAGAGAGAGAGAAGCATATAGATGGAGATAGATATGTACATGTATTTCTCATTTTGTGCGTGCTCTTTGCGAATTCGCTAAGATGTGACATTAGAAATATTTTAGTTTATTAGAATTGTGCGATCTGTTTGCTAAGAAGCTATTTGCCCCAACCGCATTTCGAACAGTGCGCCAGATCCGTAGTTCTGCTGCCTGCCGACAACTGGCCATTGCCGCTTTCGTGTGCTTACAGTCACAGCCAGCACAGACGAAGATGACAAGTCACTGTGAGGGACTGTGAGAAGTGAGGGAGCTTCATGTTAAGTGTTAATGGGTGCTTTATTTTCACTTTATTTACACAATAGTGTTACATACCTGTTAAGAATGATACATTTTTAGAACAGATTCACTTTATTAGTCAAATAAATGTGTTTTCTCTCATAAAAATTGAAGTTTTGGGGGGCTAAAACCCCTTATTATCCATTGTTTCTTTTGTGCGATTTCAGTTTGTGTGATGCTTGTAGGAACCCATATATCACACAAAACGAGAAATACCTGTAGTTGATGCGATATTGACGTAATGAATCAGGACACGCCATTGTATTTCTTATAATATTCATATTGACGCATGATTATCAGGCCAATATTCCATAATTTTCTAACGAGCAATACAAATGGAATCTCACACCACTATTTGTGACTGTTAATTTGACTGTAATACGTCATTCAAAATATCGTTTCTTAAACTAATTTATGTCGTAGGTGCATTGTATGAATGAAATGTATGTATTATGTCCCTTTGTACGCAAGCCCCTTAAGCGTTGTCCCGTCTCATACAGCTCGATACAAATGGAGCATGGGTGTGAAAGAGCCGGGATTCCCACAATGTTTTCTTGTTACAGAACATGGATTCCCTATACTACTTGATACGAGCCTGTTTGGTTGCCATGCATTGAAACATACGTTATGTAAAATCTAACATTTAAAACATTAATGGTG
>NC_059300.1:28352734-28357734 GCF_017591435.1 Portunus trituberculatus
TTAAATTCGAAAATGTTTTGCATTCAAAGTTGGGTAACTAAATGTGGAAAAGAAAAAGAGGGTCAGCTAAACATACAATCCTTAGAATAATCTAAGTAAAAATTGTTCACCAATTTGATTGTTCTTGATATTCTTTTAGGAAAATAAAATTTACGTTATTGGAAGATGACAAAGAAATATGATGATACTGCACTGTTAAGTTTTCCATTGTTGTACAGGCAATGATGTGCTGCACCAGATGACGTACAGCCGTTTTTACAGCATCCGTATGGACGTGGCCTTAGCCTCTGGGGGTTACGACTTCGCCACCTACCAGTATTTTAAAGTAGATTCTGAGGAGAACAGGTAAACACAAACAGGTAACGAGAGGATGCTAAGAATATATCTATATATTGTTTATATAGCTTAAATGGTAGGTAGACGCTTTCATTATGATTATGAGACCTCTTTTCTCTTAACTTTCTATTATAAGGTATTCTGCGTCCTTGACGGGCACCAAACTGGAAGGAACAACCAGCACAAATTGTCTCGGTCAGATGAATAACCGCGCATTCTCCACACTGGACAGGGATCACGACAGTGTTAGCTGTGAGTGTCAAGTACATTGTGAGGAATGGTAACACAAGGAAACATGGTTTGAATTCTAGATGAATGTTTTTCGTAGTACTAAGTATTCTTTATATTTTCATAATGTATGCACATCTTCATTTCCTATCGTTACATACTCAATAAAGTAAATGTTTGTGAAAACTAAGCAATTATCTTCCACACCTTTCTTCAGCCAACTGTGCAGCAGTAAGAGGAGGGGCATGGTGGTCCTACAACTGTCAGTACCTCAACCCCACCGCCCCCTTCAACACGACCCTCATGATGACCTGCAGCGGCCCAAAGAGAGCCGTGACCCAGCTCCAGCTGAAGCTCCGTCCAGCTTCCTGTGACACCTCCTTCAAGGCCATCCATCTCAAAGACAGGAACTGCGGCTGTGTTGATCCGGAACGCTAATATCTTCACTGCTTGACTTGGAAAGCACATGAAAACCACGATATTTCTCATGTTACTGCTCATGAATCTCGGGTCAAAACGAGCAAGGCTTTCATCAAGAGTTATTTCTCAAAAACATGTACTGAGTCTGTTAAAAGTGTCCGAGAGATGACCCAGAACTTTTAAACATATAGACCATAATGAAAGTAGGTAGAAACTTGCACTCGTTTTCAAAAGTGAAGACCTTGATACTGGAGTCCTTGTTTAACACTTAAAAAACCTTAATAATAACGTTTATTGTGCACAATAGATGTTTTTCACCACCAAGACGAGGCAATAAAGACGTGTGTATCATTGAACAAATCAGGCTCCACATCTTGAAACATCAACAGTCACCTCAGAAACACGCGTTTTAAACACATATTAGTTATCATTACAAGGTCTACTATCATTTAATGCATTAACACAGTGGTCCTATATTGTTGTTTCATAAAAGTATGAATAATTTCAGTGTTCTTCTGTCCTCAATGATTTTACCAATATAAAGATATAATGGTTACATGAAACTCTTTAATGTTATCATAATGATTATTAATGAAATAGCATGTTTCCTTATCACTCACCTTTGTATTGAATGTGATTGTGATAATAATGCACAAATTTTATGTTGTCTAGGATGGTGAATTATTCGTCATGATCCATTCATTATAAACTATACCGAGTAGTTGGTATTAGCACTTTAGAAGGTTAAGCTTAGAGACATAGTCTTTTAATGTACGATGGGCTCTGGTTAAAGTCTACAATAGACTAGAAATAAAATAAAGCCCCAGAAAACTTGAAGTGTTGTGAAACCTTCGTGACCGTCATAGATAGGAGGAAATGCGGAAACAGGCCGTGGACTCCACCGTTTATCAATGAAGCATTCTGTTTTAGACAGAAGATAGGGATGGAGGTGATAGGTTATTGTTCTTTAAAATTGCCTTTGTAGTGGCATGGACCTTCTTTTCTAGTTTCTTTTCTAGTAAAGGGCTCATTAAACACACACACACACACACACACACACACACACACACACACACACACACACACACACACACACACACACACACACACACACACACACACACACACACACACACACACACACACACACAGTATATGGAAAAATAGAAGCGGTTACTACAACTTGCCTGACATACCTGTGGCTTGGGATAGAAGACATGAAGTTTATTAGCGAAGTCTTCGACAATGTTTCCCAAATTGAAAACTGGATCAAAAGCAGAGCAGGTTGCAGATTTTTATAGAGATAAAATGTTTCAGAGAATATAAAAAATATCTTTTGAAAACGTACACTGATGTGTCGCCATTTGCATTTCTGAACTCTAAATGAAAAGTTAACATGTGTTTGGTGCCTGTACTGTTATATGAAGCAAATAATCATGTTCGGGAAACAGACTGTGACTGACCAGTTATATAGTACTGACAGGGAAACGATCATTGAGGTCACAGCTGAGTAGCCAGATCATATTTTCCCCACACACATAACCAGACCCTTAATAAAGATCCCAGTTACACAACAATACGCCAAAAACAAGTTAAGTACTAAGTAACGAGAGACGTGCTTCCATTACCTCCATCATCTTATGATACATATATTTCTACAGTTTTCAGGGAACTTTCTATTATGAAATCGCCCTTCTTTAAGAAGCCTTAAAATTGACATAGTGGCTGGGAAAGGGAGCGCCCTAGAAGTGACTCAGCATCTCGCTCAGGTCATCTTGTGGTCAACAAACAAAGAAAGGAACTGGAACAAACAAAAAAATTATAAGCCTTGGGTCGTGAAAAATTCATATATATATATATATATATATATATATATATATATATATATATATATATATATATATATATATATATATATATATATATATATATATATATATATATATATATACCTATTTCTTTATGAATTTAATAATTTTTCATCAACCACTTAACTGCAGATGACAATATGGTACTTGATACTTTATTTCAACAGCTCCACACGATATGGTTGGATTTCGTATTATTGCAATAATACAGAGCCAGGTAGCTAAGTAGAGACAAAATAATAAAGTACAAAACTCAACGTGTGTGTGGATTGATTTTTTTTTTCCTGCTATCTCTGTGAATGTTTTATAAATAGCAATCGTAAAAGAGAAAATAATGTGATTAATAACGGATGTTAGATCATTGTTGATCTTTCCTATCCTTTCCTTTTATTGAGTTAAAAATATTCATATCCGCCAAAGCTGAGAGATCAAATCACGCTATGACATATCAGGTTGTGCGCTGGTGGCCCTGACTCCCAAGAATCAACAGGATGCCATTTCTTTGATCAACTGCTGCCAACTACCGTATTAGTCCAACACTACCGTCGTGTTCCGCCTCCCGCAGTGCCTGGAGGAGACTCAACCACCACCACGCATGAATGGTCAGTAATAAGGTAAATACACCGACACAAGAAGACACATTCACCCTACTTTAGTTCCTCGCAATGCACGTCCACTCTAGGAAAACAAATTAAATGAATTACAAGACAGGTGTTTACGCAGGTGCGCTGCTTCAGACAGTGACGCCCAAGTGTTATATTATTAAGGAAACATCACATCATTTTATTACAAAATAAAGAAATCACGTCTATTATGTCACTGGTAAATGGAATCCATAAATTTCATGTCTGAATTTGGTCAATATTTGTTTGCTACACGGGTAAGATTTTCCGGAGAAATTTGGTTCTGATTGAACGTTAATGAACTAAGGTGTGTGTGTGTGTGTGTGTGTGTGTGTGTGTGTGTGTGTGTGTGTGTGTGTGTGTTTCACTGTTTGATCTGCTGCAGTCTCTGACGAGACAGCCAGACGTTACCCTACGGAACGAGCTCAGAGCTCATTATTTCCGATCTTCGGATAGGCCTGAGACCAGGCACACACCACACACCGGGACAACAAGGTCACAACTCCTCGATTTACATCCCATACCTACTCACTGCTAGGTGAACAGGGGCTACACGTGAAAGGAGACACACCCAACAAATATCTCCACCCGGCCGGGGAATCGAATCCCGGTCCTCTGGCTTGTGAAGCCAGCGCTCTAACCACTAAGCTACCGGACCGCGCGTGTGTGTGTGTGTGTGTGTGTGTGTGTGTGTGTGTAATTCACCTCGGTCGCCTGCTGGTCACCCAGCTAGTTTTCCCCATTACGGAGCGAGCTCAGAGCTCATAGACCGATCTTCGGGTAGGACTGAGACCACATCAACACGCTGTGTTCACTGTTCACTGTTCACTGTTTGATCTGCTGCAGTCTCTGACGAGACAGCCAGACGTTACCCTACGGAACGAGCTCAGAGCCCATTATTTCCGATCTTCGGATAGGCCTGAGACCAGGCACACACCACACACCGGGACAACAAGGTCACAACTCCTCGATTTACATCACGTACCTACTCACTGCTAGGTGAACAGGGGCTACACGTGAAAGGAGACACACCCAAATATCTCCACCCGGCCGGGGAATCGAACCCCGGTCCTCTGTGTGTGTGTGTGTGTGTGTGTGTGTGTGTGTGTGTGTGTGTGTGTGTGTGTGTGTGTGTGTGTGTGTGTGTGTCTATCGGCAAACAACATTAGCGTACATGGTTCATATATATTTTAGATAGATGTCACATGGTACAATTCAAATACAGGAGAAAAAAGTTAAGAAATCAAAATAAAAAGAAGACGATGCTAGATCACACGAGACTCTTTACTTTATAAAATACTTTCCATTCTAAGATAACAGACACAATGAAGTAAAAGACAAAATGTCCTAACCCCCTTAAAAAAAAAACCTTCCGCCATCAGTGTCTGGTACCAGAAGCAAAAAAAAAAAAAAAAAAATGAATATCACCATGGTGACTCACATCTTCCACTTACAGTGCCAACACACTCCAATGATATTCATACACAAAATTCTGTTATTAAATAACTAACCACGCTACTCGGAG
>NC_059300.1:28372734-28400234 GCF_017591435.1 Portunus trituberculatus
ATACACTGATGGTTGGTGAGTGTTGAATTTCCGGTGGAAGGAGTTCCAAACAACTGGGCCCAAGTATGACATAGAATGTTGGTATTTAGTTAGGCGGTGAAGAGGAAGAGAAAGGTTGTCACGGTGACCAGTGTTGTAATGATGAGCTGGAAGGAGGTTGTGGAGTTCATTTTTGTTATTGTACATGAAGATGGCAATTGCAAGTTTTGTTACGTCCTCTAATTTTAATAATTTAGTTTGTTGAAAGAGTGGATCAGTATGAGCCAAGTAATGACTATTAGTTAATATTCTCACAATAATTTTTGAGCTGTAGCTTTAGAGGACTAGATAAGTAGAGTAGGTTGTGCACCAGATAGGGTTGCAGTAAGTTAACAAAGGGTAAATGTGGGCATAGAATATGGATTTAAGAACATCTTGTGTTGCAAGGTCTTTCATGAGGTGAATGAAGGCTATGTGTCTTGAAATCTTTAAAGTGAGATTATTAATGTGTTGTTTAAAAGTTAAAGTGTCATCATAGGTAATGACAAGGAACTTTATATGATTGGTTTTAGAAATAACTTCATTATTTATGTGCGGGGGGGTAGGTTAATATTATTTTAGTTGTGAATAGCATGTAGTGAGTTTCATTGGTGTTAATGGTTAGTCTGTTGTACAAGCACCACTGGTAAAGTCTATGAAGTTCTAGGTTGGCATTGTGTACTAGTTGTGCTGGAATTGGACCTGTCAGGTATAAAGTTACGTCATCTGCAAATAGAATAGTTTTAGAATGTAGAAAGATTGTAGAACTGTCATTAATGTATATAAGGAATAATACTGGTCCCAGGATGCTGCCTTGGGGGACACCAAGACTGACTGAAGTAATGGAAGATAGTTCACCATCACAGGAGGTTTGTTGGTGTCTATCTGTTAAATAATCTTCAAACCATGAGAGTATTGGTCCACGGATCCTATAATGATTTAATTTGCTCAGCAGAATCTGATGGTTAACAGCTTTGGAAAAATCAATGAATATAGATGACAGAAATTTTATTATCAATGGCTGAAAAAATATCAGATGAAAAAATATTTAAGGCTTGGAAAGTGTTGCGTTTGCATCTAAACCCAAATTGAGTTGAATTTAATATATTTTTGCTTTCTAGATAATGCATTAAAGATGATTTCATTAGGTTTTCAAGAATTTTAGAGAATGCTGTGAGTTGTGATATTGGTCTATAATTTTTGGGATCATTCTTAGGGCCCGATTTGTGTATGGGAGTGATCTTTGCAAACTTAAGGATAGCAGGAAAAGTTCCTGTAGAGACAGACTGGTTAAGTAAAATAGTTAGAGGAATGGAAACGAAGTTACAGTTTTTTTTAATTATGGGAACAGCTATGTCATTTACATAAAGGTTCTTGTTTTTAAGTTTTTTAATTACTGACTGAATATCTTGTTGGGTAAGAATTGGAAGTAGCATAGAGTTAGGGTAGTCACCTTGAAGGTAGTCATGTAGGTTATTATTTGACTGGGGAAGGTTATTGTCGAGTTGTGGTGCAATGTTGGAGAAATATTTACTGAATGCTTCTGAAATGTCTTTTGGGTTATCAAATACAGTATTATTATAATGTAAGGTTTTGTATTAGATTTGATACTAGTATTGTCTTTTATTTCATTTATTGTTTGCCATACTTTCTTGGTATTATTTCTGAAATTGTAAAATATATTAAGATAGTAATTACATTTAGCTGCTCGGATTACTTGCGTAAGATTATTTCTATATTGCTTATAGTAGACGTGACTAATGATTCCCATTTTATACATTTTGAGTAAGTGGCATTTATGTTTGACTGAATTAAGTATCCCTCTTGTGAGCCAGGCGTTTTGAAGTCTTTTTGTTGATACATATTTAGTTTTGATTAGGAAACATTTATTATATATTTCAGAAATAGTGTTATAGAATAGACTGAAATTGTCATTTGTGTTTGGTTTATTGAGAAGTCCTTCGCAATCTATTTGTTGAAGTTCACTGGTAAACATAGTGTGAGCGTTTTCATTAAATAGTCTGAAGATAACTTTGTGTTTAGTATCAACTTTAGTTTGATGTATGATATTGATGAAAACTAGGAGATGATCTGATATGTTGTATTGAAGAATGACTGATAAAGAGGGTGTTGTAAAATTTGTCCAGATGTGGTCTAACAAAGAAGGTTGGCCAAGTACAGGACTGTCTGGGAATCTTATGGGTTGGGAAATATAAGGGAAATACTTAAGGGTTTGCATTGTATTTAGGAACAGATTCGTAGGGAAATGTGAAGAGCGTTCAAGTAAATTAATGTTGAAGTCACCCAAGAGAATTGTTTTATTATGAATGAAGATTTTATTTGTAAGTATTTCTTCTATTATGTTGGTGAATTCGTTTACAGCGATATGTTTGCTATATGGTCCGTAAATAATTGAAATATTTGTTGTTGTATTTCTTAATATAAATTTTGATGAAATAATTTCAATATACTCATTAATAAGGGAAAATTCATTGATGACTTCAACATTAAGTTCTTGTTTGGTAAAGATGCTTATTCCTCCATCTTCCCTGTTTGTTCTGATTAAGTGGTAAAGGAATACCCAGGTAAACAATAAAGGTGTTTTCTGGATTCATTTAACCATGTTTATGTGAGGAAAATAATCTCTGGAAGTTTGGGTAGACAGTTGAGAAAAGTCTTCAGTAGATCAATTTTTTTTATGAAGAGATCTAATGTCAATGTGAATTTAGTTGAGGTAGTTATTAGATAGTGATTTAGTGGCAGATGCATATTCATTAAAATTGAAGTACTTAGAGAGAGAGAGAGAGAGAGAGAGAGAGAGAGAGAGAGAGAGAGAGAGAGAGAGAGAGAGAGAGAGAGAGAGAGAGAGAGAGAGAGAGAGAGAGAGAGAGAGAGAGAGAGAGAGAGAGAGAGAGAGAATCTAGGTGTTGGAAGACAGGATCTGGAAGTCACCAAGTTCAGGGTAACCCTTCCACCACGGCCAAGGAAGTCATCACACAATGAAGATGAACCCATGAACAGACCTGCTTACGCCTTGAAGGACAGCAATATGTCCCTAAGGTTCTCGAATTAAGTGTAGAAAGGCCCCACGTAGCCTAAAGTGCCCGAAATAGGACTGCCAGAGTAACTCCTACACTGGCATTCACGTTAGGGTCGTCAAGTGCTCCAGGTGTCAAGACGCACTTCATTAATTACCCCTGACATGAAAACTCAGACCTGCGTCAACCCCGCGCAACACTGAATAGAAAGTAAGATGTTTATGCTTCCCAAAGACTCCCTAATGAACTTCAATTCATGAAGCACACCTGTGAGCCAACCACCCCATCATGAGCTTCACTGCCACGTCCAGCTCCTCCCCGACCCGCCCTGCCCCGCCCCACCCCTTACTGTTACCTCCAGCCCCACTCCTCCAGCACGCTGGCCCGGTGTATATATTGCCTGGCTGTCTATCGGTACTACAACCATCACCTCTGTGGCCTTCTCAGCTCATCTCCGGTGATACAGACACGCAGCAGTCAGCGGTAAGTGCCGTTACACACTCTGTAAGTTGAAATTTGTGCGCTACAGCTGATATTTCACTGTAGTTTGCGACCAATACTGACAGATTCGTGAGTATTTGCTATTCTTCCCAGAACAGAGCGACATGTGGGTCTCCGTGTACGCATTAGTAGTTTTGGGAGCAGCAGGCGTGCTGGCCGAAAGTCCCAAAAAGGACAATGTAGTCAATAGGCAAGCAAGCACCGAAGAGCAGACCACCGGTACAACGCCCTATCCCATAACCTCCTCTGTCCTGTGAGTAAGACTTCTGAACACCTGTTAACTCCAAGCTACGATATAGAGTGTGTCTGAGTGTGTGTGTGTGTGTGTGTGTGTGTGTGTGTGTGTGTGTGTGTGTGTGTGTGTGTGTGTGTGTGTGTGTGTGTGTGTAATTCACCTGCTGGTCACCCAGCCAGTCTTCCCCATTACGGAGCTAGCTCAGACCTCATAGACCGATCTTCGGGTACGAGAGAGACCACAACACACTCGACACACCGGGAAAGCGAAGCCACAACCCCTCGAGTTACATCGCGTACCTATTTACTGCTAGGTGCACAGGGCCCACATATTAAGGGGCTTGCCCATTAGCCACGCCGCTTCTGGGACTCGAACACGGCCCTCTCGATTGTGAGTCGAGCGTGCTAACCAATACACTTCGGGGAGTGTGTGTGTGTGTGTGTGTGTGTGTGTGTGTGTGTGTGTGTGTGTGTGTGTGTGTGTGTGTGTGTGTGTGTGTGTGTGTGAGTGAGAGAGTGTGTGTATGTGCATGCAACTATCCCATGACAACAAAAAAAGAAAGCGGTAAATGTTTTGAAATCCCCCTCTTATAGGAAGACGCAAATACGGAAGTAAACAGGGAGTTCATCAAGAATTTACGAGAGACAGAAATGAATGAATGAAAGTACTGGTTATCTCTTGCATTAAAGAGTTGGACAGAATATAGGTAAGGAAAAGAAGAAAACCTTGTGCAGCGAGCCCATGTATGTTTGTGTGTGTGTGTGTGTGTGTGTGTGTGTGTGTGTGTGTGTGTGTGTGTGTGTGTGTGTGTGTGTGTGTGTGTGTGTGTGTGTGTGTGTTTCCTTGACTGACAGTGGCCTAAGATAGATTAATCTGCCGTCGACAGAGCCGCGGACTGCGCAGACCACCTGATGGCCGGTGCCACAGTTAGCGGCGTGTACGAGATTTACCCCTTCACGTGAGTGACCCAGTTGTTACGATGTCCAAATTTGCATAATAACTAGCTGAAAGAGTTAATGTGGCAAAATTTATTGGAATATTGTAATGAATAACAATAACACTTTTACTCTGAATCTCCCAAAAAATGGCTGCCTTCCTTATTTCACTACTGGCCGCCAGGTGCACGTGTGGAAAGCCGGTGCTGGTGTGGTGTGACATGGAGACAGACGGCGGCGGCTGGACGGTGTTCCTCAATCGCCAGCAACAGGACGTCCAGCTTGACTTCAACCTCACGTGGGACCATTACAAGGCAGGCTTCGGCAGTCCTTACTCCGAGTACTATTTGGGTGGGTGTGGCAGGAGGTGGGACACTCCACAGTAGCTGTGAGGATTCAACCTTACCACAACAAGTATTATAGCTTGATAAGTTTCTTCTGAATTTTTCTCTATTGATTTAGATATATTTCACCATAATGAGTCTACCTATAGAAAGAACAAAAGAAAAATATCCGAGTAACTGACATTTGAGTAAAAACTTGCTTGTCATTTTCATTTCCTTAGTTTTTACTCTTGAATCAGACAAAGATGACAAAAAAAAATCATTTCACTGCTTTGTAAGCTTTCGAAAATATTGTACAGGCAATGAGGTGCTGCACCAGATGACGTACGGCCGTTCTTACGCCCTCCGTCTGGACCTGGACCTGGCCTCAGGGGGTTCTGACTTCGCCACCTACGACAGCTTTAAAATCAATTCTGAGAGCAACAGGTAAACATAAGTAGATAGGAACAGAAGGACTTTTTTCCAAACCTTTTATTCTCCATACTATATGATACGGACAGCCAAGAGTGAACGGTCAATAATCTTCTTCACTTGAGAAAGATTGTGGGGAAGTCAAGGATCCTGTCATTTAGTGACCATCAAGACTTAAGGTAGAAGGGTAATTGTTGCCGGAGCGAAACTGTGTAACGTGCAAGGCTTTATAGTGAGATGGGCTCTCTTACACTAGTCCCACGGATGTTTTCCTTGAAAATGCCAGATAAGATTTCCATGTCATATCTTTAACTCCCTACCATGTACACTCATAAATTTCATTATGAAATGCCTACACATAGAGATAGGCTTGTTTTAACAGACAATATTAATTTCTAGTTTCAACATATGGTTTCCACAAATAAAGACGATATAGAACACAACCTTGTTTCTCGATCAGCTGACTATAAATGTGTTTTTTAATATCAAAATTGTTGTTTTCATTTTCATGGTTGTTCCGAGTACTCAGTTCTAATATTCGACATCTTTTCTCCTACTTTCTTCTTCCTCAAGTTATTACTCTTACTTGACGGGGTCTCTCAGGGGAGACTACAGCACCACAAACTGTCTCCGCTACATGAGTTACCGCTCCTTCACCACACTGGACAGGGACCATGACAGCTATACTGGTGTGTTTCAAGTCACGTGTACTTCGTCTTGTTTACACCAAAGTGACTGATGAAAATACCATTTGCACATTATTTCAGCAACCATTTGCTTGACTTAATTTTGTTGTATACTCAAGACAGCATATATGTGAATATTAAACAGTTTCGTCCCACATTTCGCTTCAGGTAACTGCGCATCTGTAAAAGGAGGAGCGTGGTGGTACTATAACTGTAGGTACTTCAATCCCACTAGCGTTTACAACAGGGCACTGAATCTGACCTGCTATGGCTCCACTAGGGCCGTGACGCAGCTCCAGCTCAAGATCCGGCCATCCATCTGTGACTCCTCTATCAAGACCATCCATCTCACGGAAATGGGTTGTGGCAATTGTGGTGTGGAACGCTAACGCCGTCATGCTTTACCGGTCCACTATGTGATCACCCGGACATTCCAAGTTCTTGCTGCTCTTAAGTCTCCGATCAGTATTTTGAAGCACGCTGGACTCTCATCAGGACACAATTCAAAGGCATTGTTATTTCTCTTTTATTTTTGCGTATGGAAATTAGTAGAGATAAGATGCTGGCACGTTTGGAATTATGAACACATAGCAATACACTCCTTAGCACACACTGGTTATTTTTGTAAGGTGTACTAGCATTTTTTGTTTGAACACCATTCTCTTGCATTGTTGGTTAATAAAGGCTCGATAAATCATTATGTGCCTGTTACTTCAATGATTCTAAGAGTAAGACAATTTGGTTACATAAAAGATGGTGCCCCCTTGTGTTTGGATGGTGATAAGTTGTGCTGGGTATTCATGTTGTCTCACCATTCATCCTTGTTCTGACTGTGTTGGGAACAATACTTAACAGCAGTTAAATATTATGGACACTATCTTGGGTCTTGGATGTACCACCGCCTCACCTTGAAATCAATACTATTCCTCTCAATATGGCCTCACTTCATCCGGTTCAGTTATGGAGTTAGCATGCCTGTATGTAAATTCAAGTACATATGTAAGAAATAACTTTCTTTAGCAGGATACTGGGAGAGATCGTTTGTTAACATGTTTCTCATCTTCTTTCCTGAGTTGCCACTTTTCTATTTAATCGCGTCTCTGAATATCTTCTTAGAGATGCACATTCTTTAAGAACATAAGAAAGGAGGGAAGCTACACGAGGCCACCAGGCCTATACGAGGCAGTCCCAGTGTGCTTAATCTACCTAATTCACTCTATCTTTTCCATCCATGAATTTATCTAACCTTCTTTTAAAGCTCCCTATTGACTCATCCCTGACTACATGCCCACTGAGACCGTTCCACTCATTAACAACTCTATTTGAAAACCAGATTCTTCCCACTTCTTTCCTAAACCTGAATTTTTCAAGTTTAAACCCATTATTTCTGGTTTTGTCCTCGCTACTGATCCTTAAAACTACATTCATGTCCCCTCTGTTAAAATCCTTATACCACTTACTTCTATCAAGTCTCCTCTTAACATACGTCTCTCTAAGGAATGCAGACTAAGTTTTATCAGTCTCTCTTCATAGGGAATATCCCTTATTCCCTGTACCTTTTTAGTCATCCTCCTTTGCACTGACTCCAACAGAGCTGTCCTTCCTGTAATGTGGGGACCAGAATTGTACTGCATAGTCAAGATGTGGCCTGACAAGCGCCAAGTATATTTTCAGTATTACTTCAGGACTCCTGCTTTTAACACTTTTAAAGATGAAACCTAATACTCTATTCGCCTTATTTCTGGCCTCAATACATTGCTTCCTTGTACCGAGATCAGAGCTAACTATGACTCCTAGATCTTTCTCATACTTGGAACTTCCTAGTGCCACGTTATCTATTGTGTACCTATTGCTTGGATTATCTCTACCCACGCTCAGCACCCTGCACTTGTTAATATTGAATTGCATTAGCCATCTATCTGTCCATTCTTTCATCCTATCCAAGTCAGCCTGCAAAGCCTTGGCATCGAATCAGACCTAATCTTTGTGTCGTCCGCAAATTTACTGATATCACTATTAATTCCACTATCCAAGTCGTTTATATATACTAGAAATAATAATGACCCTAAAACTGAGCCCTGTGGCACCCCACTAACTACTCCCCACTCAGAATTTGATCCATTAATTACTACCCTTTGTCGCCTGTCTTCTAACCACGCTTCAATCCAGCTAATATTCTACCCTCTATACCGTGTGCTTTAACCTTTTTAAGAGCCTCTGGTGAGGTACTTTGTCAAAAGTTCTACTGAAATTTAAGTATAGAATGTCCTAACTATCACCTTTATCTGCCGCCTCATAAACCTTACTATAAAAGCTCAACAAGTTGGTAAGACACGACTTTCCCTTTGTAAATCCATGTTGTGTGTGATTTATCAAGCCGTGTTTGTCCAGGTGTTCCCTAATGTTTTTCGTTATTAATGATTCCATTAGTTTATGCACAACTGAAGTTAAGCTGACAGGCCTGTAATTAGACGTTAGGGTTTTATCTCCCTTCTTAAATATGGGAACCACATTAGCTTCTCTCCATATTGTAGGTACCTCATCTGACTCCAGTGACATCCTAAACAGTGCCGCTAACGGCTCGCTTACGACGTCCTTGCACTCCTTTAGAACCCTTGGATAAACTTCATCAGGTCCAGGTGACTTGAATTTCTTTAGTGTATCTATCTCCTGTTCTACCATCGCCTTAGTTATAAGGATATCTGTCAACTTTTCACTATCCTCTGCCCTAAATACCTCATCGCTATCTGGGATTTTCTGTGTGTTCTCCTGGGTGAAGACAGTTAAAAATACTCGTTCATAATTCTACTAATGTCTTCCACAGAACTAGCCATTTCCCCATTTGTTGTCCTTACGGGACCTATTTCTTCTCTGCTTTTCGTCTTATTTAATTGAAAAAATACGTTAGGGTCCGTCTTTGTTTGTTTGGCTACCCTCAACTCATATTTATTTTTAGCTTTCCTCGTTAACCTCTTAACTGATCTTACTTTTATAGTATAGTGGCCTTAGAGCTTCATCTCCTGCCTTTAGCCTCATATATATATATATATATATATATATATATATATATATATATATATATATATATATATATATATATATATATATATATATTGCCCTAGGCATCGCTCTAATCTGTCTGTCATCTACTTAGGATAGTTGCTTCGTGATTCTATTGTTATATGGAATGTTGGCTATCTGACCGTCACGTATTTTATGTAGGAAATAGGTATAGCTCTCACTAATCCTCAGCTGACCGGGATTCCTCCCATGTTCTAATCCAGCTTCCCCCTCTGCCTCACTCTTACTCTGCCCCACCCCAACTTCACACCTTCCCCCTTCTCTGGTCCTCCCTTCCTTCTACCTGTCTAGATCTGCCTTGCCCTTGCCAAGCAATTTGTAAATACTCTTTTAATCCATCGAAATTAGCCTTTCTGAAGTCAAGTACTCTTCTTTTTTTTTTTCTAAAAGTGTCATGCCATTTCAATGTATACCTTACTTCTTTGTGATCGGTTACCTAAATGGCCTTCAATCTCCACCTGTGTAACTGCCTCCTCCCTGTTAGTCAGAATTAAATCTAGAATATTATTTCCCCGCGTGGGTTCTAAAATGACTTGCTTTAGAAAATTATCCTGTATGACCTTGATGAACGCATCTGCTTCCCTGTTACCCACCATCAAGCTCCAATCAACATTTCTATAGTTAAAATCCCCTACCACACATAACTTATTTGGTCTGGAGCATTTGGTGGCCGGTACACTAAACCCATTACTACTGATTGAGCCCCTTCCTTAATATCTACCCATAGAGACTCTGTTTTGCTGTCTGTCTTATTTCTGCTGTTTATGCAACATTGCAGTGTGTCCTTGACGTACAAGGTCACTCCTCCCCCTCTTCTGTTTTCCCTGTCCTTATGAAAAAGTGTACAACCATCAATTTTTACTTCCTGATCAAATACCTTCCCTGACATATTTAACCAGGTTTCTGTTAAAGCAATTATATCAAAATTTTCAACACAAGCTGCACCTCTCAGCAAATCAATCTTATTCAAAATACTCCTACAGTTTGTGTAATACACTTTTAAACTATTCTTCGCATTTACTAAGCTGGTTAGTTTTCTAGATTTGATTATTCCTTCCTGCCTATGGGTCACTGTTACGTTCACCAGTTAAACGGGTAAGATTGGCATCGGGGAGCCGGTGAGCAATAACAATAAAAAAAAACACTGCAGGTTCAACTGGTGAGGATATGCAAAGGGGGCACTTAAGAAGCTATTTAATACCCCAATAACAATGAAACTGACATACACATATAGATATAACATGAAACACATGAAACTGACATACACATATACATATAACACATAAATAAATACAACAAAGAACCCAACTTAATACCTAACAATAATACTAATCCTATATGGAGGCAATGTGGAAAACACGGGACGAGGGGAAGTGATACTTATGAGGTGTCGCACTGGTGAAGTGCTGGATGAGGTGGATCCCACGGTAGACCAAGAGGAGTTGTGTTCACTGGTTGAGGCCTTGATCTCGACTGACTTCCAGAAAGCCGGGAGCTTGCTTAACACTTCCGCTTGAGTCGAATGGGGCCGCGTGAATCCAACTTCGGGACAGTAGCGGGGCTTCATGAGACGATGACGTGGAGGGTTCATGAGACGGTGACGTGGAGGGTTCATGAGACGGTGACGTGGAAGGGGAGGTGGAGAGGTGGCGAACGAGGTAGCAAGCGGAGGAGATGATGGTAGTGGAGTATGTTACGGACGGGCCGTAACAATCACCGATACCCCTACCTTTTCCTGTCCCCCGAAAAAAGCGCTGGAGTGCATTTAACTCGCCTTCAAGTGTTCCAGCCAAAACTCGAACACCTTGGCGTGATAAATGCACTCCATCCCTGGCATACAAGGTGTCTTTGCCGTAAAAAATATCCCAGTTATCGATGAACGCCCATCCATTCCTCCTGTAGTGATCTATAAGTCTGCAATTTAATGCAATAGCCCTGGACACCCATTCACTTCCCAGTCCCCTCCTTGGCAACACACCGCATACCACAAGGGTTGCATCCTTATTTCTAATTCTAGCCAAAGCCTCCTTAAATCTCCTAAACAGCTCCTCACTCCTTACCTTGCAAATGTCATTCCCCCGCGCTGAAGAAAATAATGGGTTAAGTCCCGTCCGCCAAACGCGTATCCAGCTGAGCACTTACCCTCTCAATTCCTGCTCCTGGTAGGCACACTCTCGTCCTCCTCCTCCTGTCCTTACCACAAAACGCCGCGTCCAAATGCCTTACCTGACTGTCACCGATAAGCAGTACCTTATCTGCGGGTAGGGACCCCTTTACCCTCCTCACGTCGTCGCTTCCCGCCTCCTCTTTCTCCTCTTCCACTTCCTCCAACACAGCGAAGGAATTTTCCGTTCCCACTCGCTGTGTCGCCCTGAGTACCTTTCTCCTCTTTGCACCTGAGGACACCACTCGCCATTCCTCCTGGCCCTTCGTCTCATTACTTAGTAATGAGACTGCAGGAATCGCCACTCCCTCAGTAGCTGAGTTCACTCAGCAGAATTCGGCCTGCAGGTCAAAGATTCGCCCTCGAAACTCCTGCCGCACCTAAGAGATCCTTCGATGGAATTCAGTCTCCTCTGAGACCTTCATAACGAAAGCCCCGAGATTAGGAAAACTAACACAACCAACCGAAACAGTAGGGAAAGCACGGAAAGCCATCACTACGTAAGGAAGCCAACAGATCACACACCACTAACGGAGACTCATCGCCACTATCTTCTTTCTTGAGGAAGACAACACATCCTTTCACACTTTGGTTCTTCTTTCCTGTTATTAATAATAATAATAATAATAATAATAATAATAATTATAATAATAATAATATTAATAATAGTAATAATAATTACTATAACAATAATAATAATAATAATAATAATAATAATAATAATAATAATAATAATAATAATAATAATAATAATAATAATAATAATAAGAAGAAGAAGAAGAAGAAGAAGAAGAAGAAGAAGAAGAAGAAGAAGAAGAAGAAGAAGAAGAAGAAGAAGAAATATAGTATTGATAATAATAACAATAACAAAAACAACAATAATGATAAAATAATAATAATAATAATAATAATAATAATAATAATAATAATAATAATAATGATTATCAACTTTATTATAACTATTATTATTATTATTATTATTATTATTATTATTATTATTATCATTATTATTATTATTATGAAGATGATAATATCAACAATAACAATAAAATAAATGAAAAAATAATAACAATAATATATGCTTTATACTGAACTTCCATGGAAGCAAGACTGATGGATATCCACATCACTCTTATTTACCAGCACGTCTTCTCTTTTGCATTTGTCCCTGACATGCTCACCTCGGCGACGTTACAAGTGCTGCCCTGAATAATCCACTATACACTGACAGGCTGTGTGGAGGAATACACTGTGACTCAAATTCCAGAACACTTAAGTATAATTTGATAGAACAAATCTTCGTGAGGGCATTTATTTAGATAGTTTACCGAGTAATATGGTAAAGAAAATTAGCTCCTGAAATTTCATAACCTTGTCCAATCACAGTGCCCGTGTTACCGACGGTACCAACACATGAAAGAAGACACCAAAATGATGTGTGAAGGCGCAAGAGGGAGGCATCTCCGCTGCTCGGCACTGTCTCAGAGGCGTCAGTTGTGCTCCAGCGGAGGTCATGTAGCGAACAATTGCTTTTACTACTGAATAAGAAACTGTGTATATACAATGATTTTGATAAATCTATTCCCAAAATTGTCAACGTACTGAAATATTTTGAGAAAAATAATCTTGTGAGTATACTTAGAATAGACCCTACTCGTATTCCTGACCGTCTTGGAGATACGCCCAACATTCTTGATCTCTTCCTCATCTCTAATCTTTCTGCTTATGCTGTCACCCTTTCATCTCTGTTGGGGTTCTCTGATCACAATCTCATTTCTGTATCTTGTATTATTTCTCCAATTCCTCCTCAGGATCCCCTGAAGTGGAGGTGCTTCTGGCGTTTTGCCTCTGCTAGTTTCGGGGATATGAGGAGGTATTATGCTGATTTTCCCTGGAATGATTACTGTTTCTCTTTGTGCTGAATGCATAACAGAGGTGATAGTGTTAGGCATGGAGGCGTACATTCCTCACTCTTTTTCTCACCCAAAACCTTCTAAACCTTGGTTTAACTAAGCCTATTCTCGTGCTATACATGGTAGAGAGGTTGCCCACAAAAGGTATTTGAGCCTTCCATCTCCTGAATCTCACGCACTTTATATCTCCGCCTGGAATCATGCCAAGTCTGTTCTTGAACTTGCCAAACACTCCTTCATAAGTAGAAAATGTCAAAATCTTTCAAACTCAAACTCAAATCGAGACTTCTGGCATTTAGCTGTTAGGTTCACCGGTTAAACTGGTAAGATTGGCATCGGGGAGCCAGTGAACAATAACAATAAAAAAAAAAACACAGCAGGTTCAACTGGTGAGGAAATGCAAAAGGGGGTCACTTTAAAAAGCTATTTTAATAACCCATAATGAAATTGACACATATATAACAAGAAACATGAAACACAGATATATAACATGAAACACAGGAAAATGACATACACATATACATATAACACAGTAATAAATACAACAATAAATGCCAACTTAATACCTAACAATAATCCTAATCCTATATGGAGGCAATGTGGAAAACACGGACGAGGGGAAGTGATACTTATGCGGTGTCACAGTGGTGAAGTGCTGGGTGATGGTTGATCCCACGGTAGACCCAAGAGGCGTTGTGTTCACTGGTTGAGGGCTGGACCTCAATTTGCATTCCAGAAAGCTAAGAGCTGGCTCAACACTTCCGGTTGAGTCGAAAGGGGCCGCGTGAATCCAACTTCGGGACAGTAGCGGGGCTTCATGAAACAGTGACGTGGAGGGTTCATGAAACGGTGGCTTGGAAGGTTCACGAGACGGTGACGTGGAAGGGGAGGCGGAGAGGTGGCGAACGAGGTAACAAGCGGAGGAGGTGATGGTAGTAATGTATGTTACGGGCGGGCCGTAACATAGCAAAAAACATATCAAATAACCTAATTTCTTCATCTTTCCCTCCTTTATTTCATTCTCATGGCACCACTGCCAACTCTTCTCTCTCTAAAGCTGAACTCTTCCCTCAAACCTTTGCTCACAACTCCAACATGGTTGATTCTGGGCTTGTCCCTCCCTCTCCTCCTCCTTCTGACTGTTTCATGTCTACAATTAAAATTATTTATAATGATGTTTTCCATGCCCTCTCTGGCCTAAAGCCTCAGAAGACTTATCGTCCTGATGGGGTCCCTCCTATTTTTCTCAAAAAACTGTGCTTCCGTGCTTGCACCTTGCATGGCTAAACTCTTTCAACTTTGTGTATCGACTTCTACCTTTCCTTCTTGCTGGAAGTTTGAATACATTCAGCCTGTTCCTAAAAAGGGTGACGTCTAATCCCTCAAACTACCGTCCTATACCTTTAATCTCTTGCTTGTCTAAAGTTTTTTTTTAACCAATCCTGAACAGGAAGATTCTCAAACATCTGTTACTTCGCAATCTTCTATCTGATCGCCAGTATGGCTTCCGTCAAGGTCGCTCTACTGGTGATTTTCTGGCTTTCCTTACTGAATCTTGGTCGTCCTCTTTCAGAGATTTTAGTGAAATATTTTGCTGTCGCGTTAGACATATCAAAAGCTTTTGACAAAATGTGGCACAAAGCTTTGATTTCAAAACTGCCCTCCTACGCTTTGTATCCTTCTCTCTGGAACTTTATTTCAAGTTTCCTTTCCGACCTTTCTATTGCTTCTGTGGTAGATGACCACTGTTGTTCTCCTAAACTTATTAATAGTGCTGTTCTTTAGGATTCTTTCCTGTCACCCATTCTCATTCTATTTCCATTAATGACCTTCTTAACCAATTTTTTTGCCCTTTCCAATGATGAAACCACCGTACATCTTTCCACGTCTTTTCAAAGACGACCAACCTTCAGGAATTCAACAGATCACGCAGGAACGCCACAGAAAGCCTGTCTTATGATCTTTCTAAGATTTTCGATTGAGGCAGAGAAAATCTAGTAGTTTTCAATGCCTAAAAAACTCAATTCTTCTATCTATCAACTCGACACAACCTGCCAGACAACTACCCCCTCTTCTTCAATGACACTCAACTGTCTCCCTCTTCCACACTGAATATCCTCGGTCTGTCCTTTAATCATAATCTTAACTGGAAACTTCACATCTCATTTTATGCTAAAACTAATTCTATGAAGGTGGGCGTTCTGAGGCGTGTCCGCCAGTTTTTCTTGACCCTCCAACTACTAAGTATGTACAAGGGCCTTATCCGCCCCTGTATGGAATAATCATCGAAGGTTTGGGGGGTTCCAGTCACACAGTTTTACTAGATAGTGTGGAATCAAAAATTTCCATCTCTTCAACTCCCCTCTTCTGATTGACTGTCTTCAGCCTCTTTCTCACCGCCGATATGTTGTTTCTCTTTCTATTTTTTTTTTTTTCGATATTTTCATGCTAACTGTTCTACTGATCTTGCTAACTGCATGCCTCCCCTCTTCCTGCGGCCTCTCATCCCTATTCTGTCCAACTCGTTAACGCAAGAGTTAAACAGTACTCTCAATCATTCATACCTTTCACTGATAAACTCTGGAACTCCCTTCATGATTCTCTATATCCGAGTTCCTATGACTTATCTTCTTGTAAGAGGGAGGTATCAAGATATTTGCTCCTTAATTTTGGCTAACGCTTTGCTCTCTTGTGGAGAACCAGCATTGAAGTGGGCCATTTTTTTTTTCATTTATTTATCTATTTTTTTTTTTTTTTTTTTGCCCTTTCCTACATGAAAAAAAATAAAAATGAGAATGTCCTATTTTATGTTCTTGATTGTGGGCGTAAATATTAGCAATCGCTGCCCAGTTGTGCTTCAGGTGTGTCATTCATGAGAACTATTTATTATTTGTTTTGTAATCATTAGTCAAAACATGAGTTTTCGGAACAAGCCTTCTTTTGACGTTTTGAATACAGGTACATATACGGACACGATATTCCTGGGTGTGCCAGGCAAATTTCAGGAGTATTTGGCTTACTAATGAAACAAGAAATACGGCCAACATAGTCAGAGGCGTTGGTCAAATATCAACTTATGCAGGTCCATTACATCATAACGTCACGAGCTGGAACAGTAACCAGAGACAGATTCACTTGGTACCCGGTGTTGCGAGCTTTTCAAGTTCCTGTACATTTTGTTAATATCATAAACATACAACACTGCTCTGAATACTGCTAACCTCCTTCACCAGCATAGTTAAAGCCTTCGGTTTACACATGATGGCAGGTATGGAAAGTCGAAAACAATGTTACTGGTAACAAAAACTTTTTAAACATTAAACTTTTTCATTAAAGAATAGTAAATATGACAGCAACACAGATTTCTTGATTGATGATGACGTTATAATATACCACGTTCAGTTGTACAGGAATAACATGAAATCCTTGTTTTAAAATGTTCTTGTTGTTACATGGCTATCAAATCATTAAACCATATTCTTCTGACTCAGCATATTAGTAAAGAGAGATAAATGTCGGTTTACCATCTCATCTACAGACACTCATAGATCGTTCACTAGATAACGATCAGTCATTCGTTATTACTTTTGTAAAACTGATACGTAATTACACTTCATTACAGTATATCGAAAAGATTAAAGCTTTTAGTAATAGAACAAAACGGTTTATACAATGCACGCACACACACACACACACACACACACACACACACACACACACACACACACACACACACACACACACATACACACATAGCCACCTAGTAATGTCTCGCAAGAATAGCCAGGAATTGCCATCACGTGCAAGCTCCTAACAACTATGATGGCACTCTACATATTCCGTGATATATACGATGAGAAAATCTTAGAATGTAAAACCAATTTGTATTTCACCATCTGAACTCTTACCTCTACACAATGAGTATTAATATTCATTTGGTACTGAAAGCAAGGAATTACTTATCACAAGATTCCTTAAGTTTCCAAGACGGAGAAAGAGAGAGAGAGAGAGAGAGAGAGAGAGAGAGAGAGAGAGAGAGAGAGAGAGAGAGAGAGAGAGAGAGAGAGAGAGAGAGAGAGAGAGAGAGAGAGAGAGAGAGAGAGAGAGAGAGAGAGAGAGAGAGAGAGAGAGAGAGAGAGAGAGAGAGAGAGAGAGAGAGAGAGAGAGAGAGAGAGAGAGATATTACAAGTGTTGGAAGACAGGGTCTGGAAGTCACCAAGTTCAGGGAAACCGTCCACTACGGCCAAGGAACTCATCACACAATGAAGATGAACCCACTACCTAACCTGCTTACGCCTTGAAAGACAGGCATATGTTCCTAGGGTTATCGAATGAAGTGTAAAAAAGGCCCACGCAGCCCAAAAATTCCCGAAGTGGAAGTGCCACACCAACTCTTCCACTGGCATTCACGTTGGGGCTGTCAGATGTTCCAGGTTTCAAGACGCACTTCATTAATTACGCCTGACATGAAAACTCAGACCTGCGTCAACCCCGCGCAACACTGAATAGAAAGTAAGATGTTTATGCTTCCCAAAGACTCCCTAATGAACTTCAATTGACGAAGCACACCTGCGAGCCGACCACCCCCATCATGAGCCTCCCTGCCCCGTCCAGCTCCTCCCCGACCCGCCCTGCCCCGTCCCTCCCCCCACTGTTACCTCCAGCCCCTCTCCTCCAGCATGCTGGCCCGGTGTATATAATGCCTGGCTGGCTATCGGTACCACAACCATCACTTCTGTGGCCTTCTCAGCTCATCTCCGGTGATACAGACACGCAGCAGTCAGCGGTAAGTCCCGTTACACACTCTGTAAGTTGAAATTTGTGCGCTACAGCTGATATTTCACTGTAGTTTGCGACCAATACTGACAGATTCGTGAGTATTTGCTATTCTTCCCAGAACAGAGCGACATGTGGGTCTCCGTGTACGCAATAGTAGTGTTGGGAGCAGCAGGCGTGCTGGCCGAAAGTCCCGAAAAGGACAATGTAGTCAACAGGCAAGCAAGCACCGAAGAACAGACCACCGGTACAACGCCCTATCCCATAACCTCCGTTGTGAAGTGAGTAAGACTTCTGAACACCTGTTAACTCCAAGCTACGATATAGGCTGTGTGTAATTCACCTCAATCGCCTCCTGGTCACCCAGCCAGTCTTCCCCATTACGGAGCGAGCTCAGAGTTCTCATAGACCGATCTTCGGGTAGGACTGAGACCTTATCAACACACAACACACACCGGGAAAGCGAGGCCACATCCCCTCGAGTTACATCCCGTACCGTTTACTGCTAGGTGAACAGGGGCCACACATTAAGAGGCTTGCCCATTTGCCTCGCCGCTTACCGGGACTCGAACCCGGCCCTCTCGTGAGTCGAGCGTGCTAACCACTACACTACACGGTGTGTGTGTGTGTGTGTGTGTGTGTGTGTGTGTGTGTGTGTGTGTGTGTGTGTGTGTGTGAGTGTGTGTTTCACTGTTTGATCTGCTGCAGTCTCTGACGAGACAGCCAGACGTTACCCTACGGAACGAGCTCAGAGCTCATTATTTCCGATCTTCGGATAGGCCTGAGACCAGGCACACACCACACACCGGGACAACAAGGTCACAACTCCTCGATTTACATCCCGTACCTACTCACTGCTAGGTGAAAAGGGGCTACACGTGAAAGGAGACACACCCAAATATCTCCACCCGGCCGGGGAATCGAACCCCGGTCCTCTGGCTTGTGAAGCCAGCGCTCTAACCACTGAGCTACCGGGTGTGTGTGTGTGTGTGTGTGTGTGTGTGTGTGTGTGTGTGTGTGTGTAGTAATATTATTATTAATAATAAATATAATAATAATAATAATAATAATAATAATAATAATAATAATAATAATAATAATAATAATAATAATAACAATAATAATAACAATAATAATAAACGGTTTATTTAGACATAGCAGCCCAGGAGCGGAAAATATACAATATCTAACATGGGAAATATTCTAATATTACATACTTAAAATTACATACTTAAAATTAAGAACAAATACAGTCAGTGTTCAAGAGTTGAGTATTTTGACTATTAGTGTGTGTGTGTTTGTGTGTGTGTGTGTGTGTGTGTGTGTGTGTGTGTGTGTGTGTGTGTGTGTGTGTGTGTGTGTGTGTGTGTGTGTGTGTGTGTGTTTCTGTGTAATTCACCTCGATCGCCTGCTGGTCACCCAGCCAGTCTTTCCCATTACGGAGCGAGCTCAGAGCTCATAGACCGATCTTCGGGTAGGACTGAGACCACAACACACAACACACACCGGGAAAGCGAGGCCACAACCCCTCGAGTTACATCCCGTACCTATTTACTGCTAGGTGAACAGGAGCCACACATTGAGGCTTGCCCATTTGCCTCGCCGCGCCGTGTGTGTGTGTGTGTGTGTGTGTGTGTGTGTGTGTGTGTTTCCTTGACTGCCAGTGGTCTGAAGTTAAATGAATTTACCAAAACAGACCCGTGGACTGCGCAGACCACCTGATGGCCGGGGCCACAGTTAGCGGCGTGTACGAGATTTACCCCTTCACGTGAGTGACTCAGTTGTTACGATGTCCTAATTTGCATAATAACAAGCTGAAAGAGTTAATGTGGTTAAATTTATTGGAATATTGTAATGAATAAGAATAACACTTTTATTTTGAATGCCCCCAAATATGGCTGCCTTCCTTATTTCACTACTGGCCGCCAGGTGCACGTGTGGAAACCCGGTGCTGGTGTGGTGTGACATGGAGACAGACGGCGGCGGCTGGACGGTGTTCCTCAATCGCCAGCAACAGGACGTCCAGCTTGACTTCAACCTCACGTGGGACCATTACAAGGCAGGCTTCGGCAGTGCTTACTCCGAGTACTATTTGGGTGGGTGTGGCAGGAGCTGGGACACTCCACAGTAGCTGTGAGGATTCAGCCGTACCACAACAGCATTATAACTTGACATGTTTCTTTTGAATTTTTCTCTATTGATTTAGATATCTTTCACCATAATGAGACTAGAAGGACTAGACTAGACTAGAAGGAGGAGATAGTAGACACCTACTGAAACAATAACTTACTCCCAGTGAGATCTAATAGCACTAGTTCAGGGGGTGCTGTGAACCATCCATTAAAGCTAGCTGTGATCTCGCTGAATGTTTCCCTTTGTGTCTCACAACTCAAGGGGGCAGTCACAGCCTACATTCTAAAGACAACTCTCCTTCTTCACACAAAACTACATGCACCTACCACACATACACCCTTCACTTCAAATCATAATTTAAAAGACCCGAAAATAATGCGCCGGAGTTCCCCTCTAGGAAGGAGACCAAAAATGTCCCCAGGTCGGACACCTCTAAAGTTAAAGACCACAAATGCCTTGATACCACCCTCAACTTTTTCTACATGAACTTCTGCAACATTCGCGGTCTCAGATCTAATTTTCAATCTGTGGAACACCACCTCTCCTAAACCTCATCTTCTTTTCCTCACCGAAACACAGCTGTCTGAGGCAACTGACAGTAGCCCCTTCTCTGTTCCCTCCTACTCTCTCTATTTTCATTTTCATTCCAAAGCTGGATGTTGCGTCTATGTGCGCAACGACTTTTTTTTTTTTTTTTTACGTAGGGAAAAGGGCCAGCAAAGGGCAAAAAAAAAGAAAGTTAGAAAAAAGCCCACTTGAGCGCTGGCTCTCCAAAGAGTGGAAAAAGTGCCAAAACCGTCAGCCAGAATTAGGGGAGCAAATGCCTCGATACCTCCCTCTTAAAAGAAGACAAGTTGTAGGAATTTGTAAAAATACAGATGCAGGGAGGGAGTTCCAGAGTTTACCAGTGAAAGGGATGAATGGTTGAGCATACTGGTTAACTCTTGCATTAGAGAGTTGGACAGAATAGGGATGAGAGGAAGAAGAAAGCCTTGTGCAGCGTGGCCGCAGGAGGAGGGGAGGCATGCAGTTAGCAAGATCAGTAGAACAGTTACCATGAAAATAGCGATAAAATATAGAAAGAGATGCAACATTTCGGCGGTGAGAAAGAGAGTGAAGACAGTTAGTCAGAGGAGGGGAGTTGATGAGACGAAGAGCTTTCGATTCCACCCTATCAAGCAAAGCTGTGTGACTGGAAACCCCCAAAACATGCGAAGAGTACTCCATACAGGGACGGATAAGGCCCTTATACAGAGTAAGCAGTTGGAGGGGCGAGAAAAACTGGCGGAGACGCCTCAGAACACCTACCTTCATAGAAGCTGTTTTAGCAAGAGATGAGATGTGAATTTTCCAGTTAAGATTATGAGCAAAGGACAGACCGAAGATATTCATTGTGGAAGAGGAAGACAGTTGAATGTCATTGAAGAAGAGGGAATAGTTGTCTGGAAGGTTGTGTCGAGTTCATAGATGGAAGAATTGAGTTTTTGAGGCATTGAAAACTACTAGATTTTCTCTGCCCCAATCGGAAATTTTAGAAAGATCGGAAGTCAGGCGTTCCGTGGCGTCCCCGCGTGATCTGTTAACTTCCTGAAGGGTTGGACGTCTCTGAAAGAACATGGAAAGATGTAGGGTGGTATCATCAGTGTAGGAGTGGATAGGGCAAGAAGTTTGGTTAAGAAAGTCATTAATGAATAATAGAAAGAGAGTGGGTGACAGGACAGAACCCTGAGGAACACCACTATTAATATGTTTAGGAGAAGAACAGTAGCCGTCTACCACATCAGCAATAGAGCAGTGGGAAAGGAAACTTGAGATAAAGTTGCAGAGAGAAGGATAGAAGCCGTAAGAGGGCAGTTTTGAAATCAATCAAAAGCTTTTGATATGTCTAACGCAACTTAACTTGCTCTCGTGCCCACGCTCTTGAGTTTTCCGAATTTTTCACCATCTGGCTACGACTTAACAGTCACTCTCAAACTAAATTCATCTGTGCTGTTTATCTCTCTCTTAACTCTTCTGACTATAGTAAATTCTTCGACTACTTAACTTCTAAAGTGGAGCACATTGTCTCTCTACCCTTTCGCTGAGATTTCCATTCTTGGAGATTTCAATGTTCACCAACAGCTTTGGCTTTCCTCTCCCTTCACTGACCACCCTGGTGAACTAGCCTTCAACTTTGCTATCCTCCATGACCTAGAGCAACTGGTGCAACACCCTACTCGTATTCCTGACCGTCGTGGAGACACGCCCAACATTCTTGATCTCTTCCTCACCTCTAACCCTTCTGCTTATGCTGTCACCCTTTCATCTCCGTTGGGCTCCTCCGATCACAATCTCATTTCTGTATCTTGTCCTATTTCTCCAATCCCTCCGCAGGATCCCCAAAGCGAAGGTGCCTCTGGCGTTTTGCCTCTGCCAGTTGGGGGACCTGAGGAGGTATTATGCTGATTTTCCTGGAATGATTATTGCTTCCGTGTCAGAGACCCATCTCTTTGTGCTGAACGCATAACAGAGGTGTTAGTATCTGGCATGGAGGCGTACATTCCTCATTCTTTTCTCAACCTAAACCTTCTAAACCTTGGTTTAACTCAGCCTGTTCTCGTGCTATACATGATAGAGAGGTTGCCCACAAAAGGTACTTGAGCCTTCCATCTCCTGAATCTCATGCACTTTATATCTCTGCCCGGAATCATGCCAAGTCTGTTCTTCAACTTGCCAAACACTCTTTCATAAATAGAAAATGTCAAAATCTTTCAAACTCAAACTCTCCTCGTGACTTCTGGCATCTAGCCAAAAACATCTCAAATAACTTCACTTCTTCATCTTTCCTCCTTTATTTCATCCTGATGGCACCACTGCCATCTCTTCTGTCTCTAAAGCTGAACTCTTTTCTCAAACCTTTGCTCACAACTCCACCTTGGACGATTCTGGGCTTGTCCTCCTCTCCTCCTCCCTCTGACTATTTCATGTCTACAATCAAAATTCTTCGTAATGATGTTTTCCATGCCCTTGCTGGCCTAAACCCTCGGAAGGCTTATGGACCTGATGGGGTCCCTCCTATTGTTCTCAAAAACTGTGCTTCTGTGCTTGCACCTTGCCTGGCCAAACTCTTCCAACTTTGTCTATCGACTTCTACCTTTCCTTCCTGCTGGAAGTTCGCCTACATTCAGCCTGTTCCTAAAAGGGTGACCGTTCTAACCCCTCAAACTACCGTCCTATAGCTTTAATCTCTTGCTTGTCTAAAGTTTTTGAATCTATCCTGAATAGGAAGATTCTCAAACATCTGTCACTTCACAATCTTCTGTCTGATCGCCAGTATGGCTTCCGTCAAGGTCGCTCTACTGGTGATCTTCTGGCTTTCCTTACTGAGTCTTGGTCATCCTCTTTAGAGATTTCGGTGAAACTTTTGCTGTTGCGTTAGACATATCAAAAGCTTTTGATAGAGTCTGGCATAAAGCTTTGATTTCAAAACTGCCCTCCTACGGCTTCTATCCTTCTCTCTGCAACTTTATCTCAAGTTTCCTTTCCGACCGCTCTATTGCTGCTGTGGTAGACGGCTACTGTTCTTCTCCTAAACCTATTAATAGTGGTGTTCCTCAGGGTTCTGTCCTGTCACCCACTCTCTTTCTATTATTCATTAATGACCTTCTTAACCAAACTTCTTGCCCTATCCACTCCTACGCTGATGATACCACCCTACATCTTTCCACGTTCTTTCAGAGACGTCCAACCCTTCAGGAAATTCAACAGATCACGCGGGACGCCACGGAACGCCTGACTTCCGATCTTTCTAAGATTTCCGATTGGGGCAGAGAAAATCTAGTAGTTTTCAATGCCTCAAAACTCAATTCCTCCATCTATCAACTCGACACAACCTTCCAGACAACTATCCCTCTTCTTCAATGACACTCAACTGTCTCCTCTTCCACAATGAATATCCTCGGTCTGTCCTTTGCTCATAATCTTAACTGGAAACTTCACATCTCATCTCTTGCTAAAACAGCTTCTATGAAATTAGGTGTTCTGAGGCGTCTCCGCCAGTTTTTCTTGCCCCTCAAACTGCTTACTCTGTATAAGGGCCTAATCCGTCCCTGTATGAAGTACTCCTCGCATGTTTGGCGGGGTTCCAGTCACACAGTTTTGCTTGATAGAGTGGAATCGAAAGCTCTTCGTATCATCAACTCCCCTTCTCTCACTAACTGTCTTCACTCTCTTTCTCACCGCCGATTTGTTGCGTCCCTTTCTATCTTTTATCGTTATTTTCATGGTAACTGTTCTACTGATCTTGCTAACTGCATGCCTGCCCTTCTCCTGCGGCCTCGCTGCACAAGGCTTTATTCTTCCTCTCATCCCTATTCTGTCTCTCTAATGCAAGAGTTAACCAGTACTCTTAATCATTCATCCCTTTCACTGGTAAACTCTGGAACTCCCTCCCTGCATCTGTATTTCCAAATTCCTACAACTTGTCTTCTTTTAAGAGGGAGGTATCGAGGCATTTGCTGTTCTAATTCTGGCTGACGGTTTTGGCACTTTTTACACTTTTTTTAGGGAGCCAGCACTCAAGTGGGCCTTTTTTTTACTTTTTTTTTCCCTTGGCTGGCTCTCTTCCCTACATAAAAAAAAAAAAAAGAAAGCTCTAGGAAGAACAGAATAAAGATATCCGCTTAACTGACAATTTGAGTAAAAAACTTGCTAGTCATTTTGATTCTCCTTAGTTTTTTTTTTCCTTTCGGAACAAACGATGACAATAAGATACATTAAACTTTTTGTAAATTTTCGAAAATATTGTACAGGCAACGAGGTGCTGCACCACATGACGTACGGCCGTTCTTATGCCCTCCGTCTGGACCTGGACCTGGCCTCAGGGGGTTCCGACTTCGCCACCTATGACAGCTTTAAAGTCAATTCTGAGAGCAACAGGTAAACATAAGTAGATAGGAATCGGAGGACAATGTTCCAGGGAAAATAGCATACGGCGTTCTTCAAAGAAAGAATGCTAACTCAGTTTATCAGAGTTGAAGCCTGATTGACTGGTATCTCCATGCAGAGGAGTAGACAATGCTGCCGTTTCTATTTATACTAGGCATGCAGAAACTAAAAAAAATCCACACAGTTCCCATAAATATACACGATGTAGAACACATCCTCGTTTCACTATCAGCTGAACTTACATGAGGTCAATATTATGAAAATTGTTGTTTTCACTTTCATGGTTGTTCCGAGTGCTTAATTCAGGTGAGTAGATACTTCTAATATTCGACTCTTTTTCTCCTACTTTCTTCTTCCTTAAGGTATTCCTCTTACTTGACGGGGTCTCTCAGGGGAGACTACAGCACCACAAACTGTCTCCGCTACATGGGTAGCCGCTCCTTCACCACACTGGACAGGGACCACGACAGCTATACTGGTGTGTGTCTAGTCACGTGTACTTCGTCTTGTTTACACCAAAGTGACTGATGAAAATACCATTTGCACATTATTTCAGCAACCATTTGCTTGACTTAATTTTGTTGTATCCTCAAGGCAGCATATATCTGTGAATATTAAACAGTTTCATCCCACATTTCGCTTCAGGTAACTGCGCATCTATAAAAGGAGGAGCGTGGTGGTACTATAACTGTAGGTACTTCAATCCCACAAGCGCTTTCAACACGACACTCAATCTGACCTGCTATGGATCCACTAGGCCCGTGACGCAGCTCCAGCTCAAGATCCGGCCATCCATCTGTGACTCCTCTGTCAAGACCATCCATCTCACGGAAATGGGTTGTGGCAATTGTGGTGTGGAACGCTAACGCCGTCATGCTTTACCGGTCCACTATATGATCACCCGGACATTCCAAGTTCTTGCTGCTCTTAAGTCTCCAATCAGTATTTTGAAGCACGCTGAACTCTCATCAGGACACAATTCAAAGGCATTTTTCTTTCTTTTTTTTGGGGGGGGTAGGGGCTCTGGAAAGTAGTAGAGATGAGATGCTGGCACGTTTCGAATTATGAACACATAGCAATATACTCCTTAGCACACACTGGTAATCTTTGTAATGTGTACTAGCATTCTTTGTCTGAAAACCATTGTCTTGCATTGTTGATTAATAAAGGCTCGATAAATCATTATGTGCCTGTTACTTCAAAGATTCTAAGAGTAAGTCAATTTGGTTACATAAAAGATGGTGCCCCCTTGTGTTTGGATGGTGATAAGTTGTGCTGGGTATTCATGTTCTCTCATCATTCGTCATTGTTCTGACTGTGTTGGGAACAATACTACACAACAGTTTAATATTATGAACATTATCTTATGGTTTTTGGTTAACTCTGTTTAATCTTTAAGGGAACTATATATATATATATATATATATATATATATATATATATATATATATATATATATATATATATATATATATAAACACACACACACACACATTCACACGCCCGGTAGCTCAGTGATTAGAGCGCTGGCTTCACAAGCCAGAGGACCGGGGTTCGATTCCCCGGCCGGGTGGAGATATTTGGTGTGTCTCCTTTCACGTGTAGCCCTGTTCACCTAGCAGTGAGTGGGTACGGGATGTAAATCGAGGAGTTGTGACCTTGTTGTCCCGGTGTGTGGTGTGTGCCTGGTCTCAGGCCTATCCGAAGATCGGAAATAATGAGCTCTGAGCTCGTTCCGTAGGGTAACGTCTGGTTGTCTCGTCAGAGACTGCAGCAGATCAAACAAACAGTGAACACACACACACACACACACACACAGACACATATGTGTGTGTGTGTGTGTGTGTGTGTGTGTGTATGCATTTTCGTATATTTCTACTTACAAGACATATATTATTGTTATCAAATTATAATGAATTTAATGAACAAATTCTTTATAAATATTCATTTACCTTCATTCCAGGTGCCCTGCTCTCATTCCTTCACTTGAACTAAGGTGAGGTAAGATCTGGTGGCCTCCAGACACCACGGCACGGCTTCAAACTGAGCTGGAAAACACAGGCGAAGGAGATATGAGCGAATATAAGAATATGAACGATGACTGACATATAGTGATAGTGAAGTGACATTAACAGGCTTAGGTGATGATTAGCTGCAAATTAATTAACTACATTTTCAACATTAAATTGACTGACAGTATTACACTATTAGCAGTCTTTTTTTTTTATAGTTTTACTCTCATTTTTCCATTTTAGTTGATCCGTATCATATTTCCTTCCTTATAATTTTCAAAGCATATATTCATTGCTTGTACTTTATCATAATGTCAGACATTGGGA
>NC_059300.1:28405234-28440234 GCF_017591435.1 Portunus trituberculatus
TAGTAAGACAGGCACCACCACCACGATCACCATCACTGTCACCATCACCTGGCACGAAGCATACAGCCGGCCACTCACTGCAACATGGACAAAAGAGCGACGCCTAACATCAATAACCACAGCAGCAGCAGAGGGACAGTAGCGGCAGGTGCTCCCGGGGATTGGCTCAAGCGCTTCATTTAGCCACACAGAGAGAGCAATTCACCAGCAATCTGGCAGTCCCTGTGATGAGCTGAAGTATTCCCCCGCGGCGACCCTTCCCCCTCCGTCCTCCCTTCGCTCTCCTTCCTCTTCCCGCTGCCTCTGGTCGTGTCTTCCTCCCTTCCTCCCTTCATTCCTCCTGCTGCAGCCTCCCAATGCTATTCCTGCAGGCGGGCTTTCCTCCTCCTCCTCCTCCTCCTCCTCCTCCTCCTCCTCCTCCATCCCATTGAATTTCAGAGACAGGGACACTTTCATTTTCCTTCACAACAATAAAATGAGAATGACACAAGTAGCACTTCATTTTCAAAACAACTTTGTCCACATCAAAATTTGGATGAAATGAACAAATAATTTTAATTCAGATATCAAAGTCACGCTTGCTTGCTCCCCTCACCCCCCAACTCTTCCCCTCTCTCTCTCTCTCTCTCTCTCTCTCTCTCTCTCTCTCTCTCTCTCTCTCTCTCTCTCTACACGATGGAGGGAAGGACGCCAGCCAAGATAAACAGAGACGATTACAATGGGTCCACTATGCATATGGACTCCTTTGTTAGCTCATCGGGAGGCCGCGGCTCCCGTGATTGCCCATTCACGTCCCGCGGTCACTGGACAGTCTTTTCCACGGGGCGGGGAAGGCAGCGAACCCTCAACCTGGGTACAATGACGACAGAATTGGCTTCATCAAGCACCCATCGATTTTTTCAGCAAAACGTTCATTGCAAACAGACATTAAGGCGATGTACATCTTCATGGGAAGGGAAAAGTAACCTGATATTTGGTAGAAAAATGGATTTTCATTTTTCATTTTTATTTTTTTGTAAGGGATGATCACTTAGCCTTTATGATTTGATTTAATTAGCATTGACTAAAGTTCCGGCAAGAGCATAAAAACAGAGGTGCGTCATTACTGATGAATCACGCCTCATTAAGGGCAATGCAGGTCATTCTTTCTGCTGATGGAATATTTATCTTTTTTTATTGTGGACGGAGGTAAGCCGGTATTACTGTAATGCTCCGTGCCACGCCTGGAAAATCTTTTACATACAAAAAATGGCAGTCAAACGAAAACTGTTTTGTATGATGAAATGTTTGAGTCTGAATAATTCATCCGGAGTTTTCAGTTCAGTACACATGTATACTATGGCACAACGCTGATGCAAACGTACAGTTTCATCCTGCAGCGACTACCTCCTACACATCCTGCATATCCTGACGCAACACTAGCCAACATTGCTTCACGAACGACGCAGTGCAATCACACACACCAGGTGCACGTGCTGCCAACACAATTTCCTGCATTCTCGCGCATGTATACATAACGCAAGCACATGCAACTCTGTACCTGAAGAGTCCAGCAAGGTGACCCGTCTTTAAACTGGCCGTGAGGGCCGTCTTGGCCAGCTGCCTCATGCCTCCCCTCCCTCCCCTCAACACTCACCGGGACCGATACGCAACGCGACTTTCTCCGCTCGACTATGTTCTGCCTGGGGTAAGTAAACAAGCTTTGTTTTGAAAGGTCTCATAGGAACCTGTAGTTGACGGGCGTGTTGTGGACACAGTACGAAGAGGCGGCTCGTTGCGGAAAACACGAGTCTCTTCACGTATACAGGACGAGCCTGCCTTCCATTGCCCGGTGCCCGTACACACATAGCGTGCTACATGCCAGCAACACTAGCTCCTCATGAATTTTCTTTTCACTTTGAAACTAGATTGAAGAACAGATAATAGTGTAGATTAATTTGCGACATAGCCATCGTTCATTTGACGCATTTTCTGTATAAAATGTTCTCGGAGACAGTGGTTCTACTTTACGCCACGTGGGCCGCTGCGTCACCACTGCCTGATGCCCATGGCAATGTTGAAGGCCTGCTGGCATCGTCATTATGAAAAGGAGGCTTCACTTTTTCCTTGGTTGATAATGGAAGCCACTAACGACCCCTGGCGGGTGAATGCCTAATATGTGCCGCCATCTATTCCCACCAGACAGCCGGTAGTTCTCCAAACCACTCGCTCCTCGACTTATTAGGTTCACATATAATAATATAGAAATTCTGAAGTACAAAGTTTCTTCCTTCGTCACAAGCACTAACACATGCAAGCAACATATTTTTTTTTCTTTCAGAAACCTGAATGAATGAGCTTTTAGTGCATTTCTTGATGACGTAGCACACTGCATTCTCTCATAAGTGTATCTGTCATATCTTTACCCATTGTCTCTATTTCCACTACTAGGTAGTGACCATTATCATGGCAAGAAAGTTTTTGTTTCATTAACAAATTGTTGTTGCAACTTCGTCCAGTGGAGGATGTGAGAAGATGAGCTTGTGTGAGTTTTTTAGGTTTTCTCCTTCAACCTTGATGCTTCATATAAATAATTTCAGAAAAAAAAACTAGCAGAGAGCTTTCAAACAACAATTTAAGATTTTATCTGCTTCATGAAATATTTATATGAATTTGTTTTTCTTCCTCTCGTCGATGCACGGGCAGGTCTGGTGAGCAACGGAAAGCGTTCTGTAGCTTTGCCTGCCCCGCCTCCCTTGGTGGGTATTAGTCAAATCAAGGCAACACACAGCTCGAGGGCTGCTCAGGCCGGTAATGGCGCCAGATGGATCCTAATGGTGCTAATGACCAGCGGCCAAATGGATTACAAATTATGCACAGGCGAGGAGATGGAGGCTCAGAGCTGAGCTAGTTCTTCCTCCTCCGCTAAGTTCAAAGCCGCACGAATATATGATTTACGTCTCTTGAAAAATGAGGCAGTTCTGTGACTATACAGGCTGTCTAGTGCGTACTGTTAAACTCAGTCTTGCCTGCACCTGGCGCTGTGCTGTGAAGCTTATTGACCTGGACTGGGAGGAGAAGGGGCGGGGAAGAAAGGGACAGGACAGAGCGTGTCTGTGAATTTCTGAGAGAGAATCTATTAGCAGATTGAGGCTGAAATGATGAATGGAAGGGTGGAAGGATGAGCTCTAAGGAACTCAGTGGCTAAAGGATGGCTAACAACATGAACATATGGTATCCGAAGATATTGCTTCAGCCTCTCCTCGGCCAACGCCACGCACCTCAGTCACTCAAGAGGGCGGGGTTAAGGGCGGGACGCAACGGGGCACGAACAACGAGCCATCAAAATAATTGCATATAACCTGGAAATAATGTCTATGTTGGATTCCCAGAAATGACGAATGGATACGTTGAGAGCATAATGAAGCTCCGGCCGACAAGACCAACAACACAACATTATTAGTTTCCTGCACACGGCGGATACATTACGCCGGCTTAGTGTGTGTGTGTGTGTGTGTGTGTGTGTGTGTGTGTGTGTGTGTGTGTGTGTGTGTGTGTGTGTGTGTGTGTGTGTGTGTGTGTGTGTGTGTGTGTTTATTCTGTAGTGTGTGGTGTGTGTATACTCTGTAGTGTGTGTGTGTGTGTGTGTGTGTGTGTGTGTGTGTGTGTGTGTGTGTGTGTGTGTGTGTGTGTGTGTGTGTGTGTGTGTGTGTGTGTGTGTGTGTGTGTCTGTGTGTGTATGTGAGTGTGTGTGTGTATACTCTGTACTATGTAATTCACCTCGGTCGTCTTCTGGTCACCCAGCCAGTCTTCCCCATTACGGAGCGAGCTCAGAGCTCATAGACCAATCTTCGGATTGGACTGAGACTACAACACACTATACACACCGGGAAAGCGAGGCCACAACCCCTCGAGTTACATCCCGTACTTATTTACTGCTAGGTGAACAGGGGCCACACATTAAGATGCTTGCCCATTTGCCTCGCCGCCTCCGTGACTCGAACCCGGACCCTCTGGAGTGTGAGTCGAGCCTGGTAACCACTACACTACGCGGTGTGTGTGTGTGTGTGTGTGTGTGTGTGTGTGTGTGTGTGTGTGTGTGTGTGTGTGTGTGTGTGTGTGTGTGTGTGTGTGTGTGTGTGTGTGTGTGTGTGTGTGTGTGTGTGTGTGTGTGTGTGTGTGTGTGTGTGTGTGTGTGTGTGTGTGTGTGTGTGTGTGTGTGTGTGTGTGTGTGTGTGTGTGTGTGTGTGTGTGTGTGTGTGTGTGTGTGTGTGTGTGTGTGTGTGTGTGTGTGTGTGTGTGTGTGTGTGTGTGTGTGTGTGTGTGTGTGTGTGTGTGTGTGTGTGTGTGTGTGTGTGTGTGTGTGTGTGTGTGTGTGTGTGTGTGTGTGTGTGTGTGTGTGTGTGTGTGTGTGTGTGTGTGTGTGTGTGTGTGTGTGTGTGTGTGTGTGTGTGTGTGTGTGTGTGTGTGTGTGTGTGTGTGTGTGTGTGTGTGTTCACTGTTTGATCTGCTGCAGTCTCTAACGAGACAGCCAGACGTTACTACGGAACGAGCTCAGAGCTCATTATTTCCGATCTTCGGATAGGCCTGAGACCAGGTACACACCACACACCGGGACAACAAGGTCACAACTCCTTGATTTACATCTCGTACCTACTCACTGCTAGGTGAACAGGGGCTACACGTGAAAGGAGACACACCCAAATATCTCCACCCGGTCGGGGAATC
Source organism: Portunus trituberculatus (assembly GCF_017591435.1). Taxonomy (NCBI): domain Eukaryota; kingdom Metazoa; phylum Arthropoda; class Malacostraca; order Decapoda; family Portunidae; genus Portunus; species Portunus trituberculatus. Next base: position 28,409,942 of record NC_059300.1, read on the forward strand.
GAACCCCGGTCCTCTGGCTTGTGAAGCCACCGAGCTACCGGGCCGTGTGTGTGTGTGTGTGTGTGTGTGTGTGTGTGTGTGTGTGTGTGTGTGTGTGTGTGTGTGTGTGTGTGTATACTCTGTACTGTGTGTGTGTGTGTGTGTGTGTGTGTGTGTGTACTATGTGTGTGTGAGTACTCTAATATGTGTGTGTGTGTGTGTGTGTGTGTGTGTGTGTGTGTGTGTGTGTGTGTGTGTGTGTGTGTGTGTGTGTGTGTGTGTGTGTGTAAGCTCGCCCGCGTGCTGTAACTAAAAGTTCGTGATAACGAGCATATCACACTTCAAAAAGTATCCTCTCTTTCAAATCTGAACGCGTCCAGCGCTGTACCAAAGGGAATAAAAAATCGATCCTCTCGTGTCGTCGCACTTTCACACTCGTGGATGAGAAATATTACAATATTACTGCGTATGAAATTCAAGAAAAAAATAACTGCAAGCTTTCCTTCCTAGCGAAAGCTCCGAGTGATTTTGTTTTGTAAGGTGAAGCATCAATATTCTTGAACGATACAAGGTAAAAAAAATCAATATACAATAGTAATTAAGAATAAGTGAATAGTGAGTGCCTCGACCAATACACACGTTCCCAGCACGCAGAGCATCACACTGCCTGTTCCAGAGGGAAAACATACGCCAACGTGACACTGGACACTAGAAAACAAGAAGAAAAAAAGCAAGACATAAAATATATTACTTTCATTACCGTTGACTCCTTAATACGATTACAGGCACTTCATCGCTGGAAAATTAAAAGAAAACAGAGAAAAAATTGCCCGGTGCGTGGAGCCAGAAAGCAGGCATCCGCGGCCTTTACAGCGAGGTGAATTATGGGTCTCCACGGGGACACCTGGGCCTCCCTGGTGTATGTATATTTACGAGGTCCTTCCAGGGTGAGACACGGGTTGATCCGAGCACCCGCAGGTCCCAGGTGGCCGGGATCACCAGGGAGAGAGGGATCGCCCCGACGCCCTGATGGAGAGGAAGGAGAGGCAGATGAAACCTATGGGAGATATACATATGTCGATCGCCGGGTGACGGGAAATTCTAAGAAGGAAGAAAAATTGATGATAGAGACTTAGGAAAACTTGACGCTTTTGACATATGATTGTGTTTATCTTAACTTTGTTATTATCTGGCTCTATCTTTTATCTATTTATCTATCTCCTTACTATATAGTGGATTCATCAGTGTTTTGTTGTACATTAGTGTATCTTTACACTTATTCATTCATTCATGTTTATTGTTTATTTCCGTGCTTGGCCATGCTACTGAAGATCACATTAACATAGATGTCTCACTTAATCTAAGCTGGGACTTATAAGAACATAAGAACATAAGAAAGGAGGGAAGCTGCAAGAGGCCGCCAGGCCTATACGAGGCAGTCCCAGTGTGCTTAATATACCTAATTCCATCTATCTTCCCCATCCATGAATTTATCTAACCTTCTTTTAAAGCTGCCTATTGACTCAGCCCTGACTAAGTTCCCACTTAGACTGTTTCACTCATCAACCACTCTGTTTGAAAACCAGTTCCTTCCCATTTCCTTCCTAAACCTGAATTTTTCAAGTTTAAACCCATTATTTCTGGTTCTGTCCCCGCTACTGATCCTAAGAACTACATTCATGTCCCCTTCGTTAAAACCCTTATACCACTTAAATACTTCTATCAGGTCTCCTCTTAACCTACGTCTCTCTAAGGAATGCAGACTAAGTTTTTTCAGTCTCTCTTCATATAACCTCCTCCTTGTCCTCCCCCTCATCACCATCACCCTACTCCTCCACTTTCTCATCCACCTCTTCCTCATTTTTCTCCCTCTGATTTGTTTCTTAGTCTTGTTTTCCCGTTTGGCCTTCATCATCATAACTATCTTTTTTCATTATTTTTTAATCTTTTATCTCCTTCATCGAATTATTTTTCTTCTCACTCTTGCTTTTTATATTCAATTTTATTTCATCACAACTATTATTGGATGCTTCATGGGAGCATTCACTTTACTGCCACTCTCCCACACAGGAGGAACTGATACAGGTCTGTCTGAATGACTGAACAACCACCTTATCTTACGAGACAACTCCTTGGGAAAGAATAACATATATCCTTTTTGCTTCGTTATAAACAATTTGTATGTGACTAGTGTACATATGCGATAAAATAAAAGCATTATGAAATACAGCAGGAATGATTTTTTTAGAGTTGTGTTTTGTTGGGCGGTTTGCTGGCATGTTTGGAATCATGCATCGGGATTCCTGTTAACTGACTTTTGCACCTTTTCTTTTTCTCTCTCTCAGGTGTGACCCCACGTGCTGTGAGAGGACCAGATCTATGAATCACAGTGTTTGAATACCAGAAAACAACGTGGGAACAAGGAATATGGAGAAAAGAGAAAAATTCTATCAGAAGATTCCCTGGTCCAAGTGAAAAAAAAAATGAGAAAGGTGTTCGTTGAGATTTTGAATAAACAGTATTTTGAAAGGGTAGAACTGCCTCTCGCGGGACTCTATCTCTAGGCCACGTGAGCAATGTTACTGTGACGTCAAGGTTTCCAGGGTAGTTACGCATCAATCTCATGCGTGGGACAGATTCTCGACGCCTCAGGGAACGTACTGAGGCTCGGAAGGTCCAATGTACGACAGAATTATTCGTTTGTGTTGAAACCACTCTTTGCTAAGACGTTGCCATATGCGTAGTTAGTAATTGTTTGCTCTCTCTCTCTCTCTCTCTCTCTCTCTCTCTCTCTCTCTCTCTCTCTCTCTCTCTCAACAATAGTGCTACTCTATTATATCCAAGTTGATCTACATGTAGCAACACATAAGTGCGTGCGCGCACACGCAATTAAAAACACACACACACACACACACACACACACACACACACACACACACCAAATAAGTAAAAACAAAAAATCAAACACATCATACTAATTCTTCTGACGGTGTGATTGATGATTCTTTTTTGTTTCTGTTTCATAAAGAAAACGAAGCCGTTCCTCATCTCACTCACTAACACAATTACTTCATTTCGCGCCAAGGCATCATTGGGCGGGAACAGCGCGGGGCCGCCGCTGCCAACTGGTATACCGCGGTGTGTGCGGGGCCAGTAGGGGTGATGCTTGACATTCATGTTATGCAGACACGGCAGCTGTGGCTCCTTCCCTGAAACACCTGGATGCTGTGGATTTCAGTTCTACCTCGCGTCTCACCGGCAGGAGCAGGAGGAGGAGGAGGAGGAGGAGGATGGGCCAGGTAGCGGAGCAGGAGGTGGTCATGGTGTGGCCTTGCCTCTGTCTGTTATGTATCAAGTGAGAGATCTTGGAATTTACAGCCACCGAGCCTCTGCCGCGGGTAGGTTCAGCATGAGCGCTCCCCACAAGCCACCCAGACTTTGGGGTTCAATTCCTCGGCTTCACTCCCTTGTTTCATTCACGGCTGCGTGCTGGTGTGTGTGTGTGTGTGTGTGTGTGTGTGTGTGTGTGTGTGTGTGTGTGTGTGTGTGTGTGTGTGTGTGTGTGTGTGTGTGTGTGGGGCGCTTACTCACATTGCATCATGTATAAAAAATAAAGGAAGAGGAGAAAGAGAAAAGGAAGAGGAAGAGGAGAAGGAGAAGAATAAGAAAGAAAAAAAGGAAGAGGAAAAGGAGGAGGTGGAGAAAAAGAAAGATAATAATGATAAAGAGGAGAAAGAGGAAGAAGAAGCGAACGAGAAAGAAAAATGTGTATGGAAAAAGAAAAAAAACAGCAGCAGTAACATATTAAACAGGCATTAATAAACACAGGTTAACCAAGAACCAAAACAACAATTTTGAGAAAGGCTACTGTCAGTGACAAACATAGGAGATCACACACAGGAAACAGGAACACAGAGAAAAAGAAAACACGCAGCTTAAAATGAACTCCTCTACCTTTACGTGACGGGATGCAAAATACTCCTTGATGAATACAAATGCTTGCATGTTGATCTCTCTCGTCCCGTCTAGTCTCCCTACAATAAGTCTCTCGTTACACTTCTCGGTGGCGCCATATTACCTCGATGCGGTGGCGCAGTCGAAAATAAAACTTGAAATACAAAATCCTGAACAGAAACGAACATTCTACATTTAAGCGTGAAGGAAAAAATATATAAAAACATCGTTGTATAAAGGTCACACACGTGATAAAAAAAAAAAGCTAAAAACTTTACTGATACATTTTTCATCACGTTTCTATATGGAGTCAGTCGCTGTTGGCAAAAAGCTCAGTGACTGATGAAAAGATGAGCAATTCTATCCCATACAAAAACTTAGAACAATGATGAAAATTCAGTTGTGAGTGTTGAGGCCGCGGCGGCGAGGGTTGGGCAGGCAGAGGAAGCAAGGAACCCTCATAAATCAATGAAAACTATTGGAAAGAGAGTTGAAATGATAATGTATGACAGTGTTGAAGTGAAGCAATGCAGTGTGTGTGTGTGTGTGTGTGTGTGTGTGTGTGTGTGTGTGTGTGTGTGTGTGTGTGTGTGTGTGTGTGTGTGTGTGTGTGTGTGTGTGTGTGTGTGTGTGTGTGTGTGTGTGTGTGTGTGTGTGTGTGTGTGTGTGTGCTGTGTTTGTGTGTGTGTGTGTGTGTGTGTGTGTGTGTGTGTGTGTGTGTGTGTGTGTGTGTGTGTGTGTGTGTGTGTGTGTGTGTGTGTGTGTGTGTGTGTGTGTGTGTGGGTGGGTGGGTGTGGTTCACGATTAGTCTTTGATGTCTTTGAATGCGTTTGTGTGTGTATCGCATTTTGTTTTTGCAATGTCTTTTAACGCGTCTGATTTTTCCTTTCCTATAAGTTACCTTATTTCAAATTGAATCCTAATTGTTTCTTCCTCACGAAACCACGTCTTCCTTTTTATCTTAACAAGTTCAGGTCACTGTTGCAAAATCTTCAAATCACTGTATAATGCAAGTGAAGACTGGAATCCGTATACTGACAGGACGTGCAGCTCGACAGTTGTTACTTGAAAGAGAAACGGAGAGAGAGAGAGAAAAAAAAAAGAGCGAGAGGAAATGTAGTAGAAAATATAAAGTGTGAAATGAAAAATAATTTAAAGAAAAAATGAATTCAGAGGAAAGGTAGTGGGAAAAGATAGAGTGAGATAAAAAAAAAAAAAAAGCAAGTCAGGGGAAGGGATACGAGGAAAGGTAGTGTGATGATCTGGATGTGACCATGGTGTGTGTGTGTGTGTGTGTGTGTGTGTGTGTGTGTGTGTGTGTGTGTGTGTGTGTGTGTGTGTGTGTGTGTGTGTGTGTGTGTGTGTGTGTGTGTGTGTGTGTGTGTGTTTTCCTGGGAGAGGAAGGAGGGAGTCTGATCTGCGACAGTCTGAAAGGTCACAGGAAGAAGAGAGGAAGAGAGCCAAGCGCGGGCGCAGATAAGGACACGCCTTCAACTTGACCTTCCACAGTGCTGCTGACTACCACTGACTACATACTGCTGACTCCCGAGTACCGTGCCTCACTCATTCCCCGCCCACGAGTCCAAGCTCCATTAATCCATTACATTTCAGCAACGTTTTTAGTAGTACTGTAAGCGCAAAGTTCACCAATAATTCAATAATCATACCTACAGCCTTGTTATCAATGTTGCAGCGCCAGTATGCACACATTCCCTCCCTCACGTAGCTCATAGCACGAACAAATGCAACATAATTATATTTGATTTTGTTGGAGTGCGCTTTTTCTCTCTCTCTTACATACGAGTAAGCGAATATATTTACATGCCCAGTATTCTGAACTGTGTCATCATCGGGTCGAGGCTTGATCTAGGCCAGGGAGTAACGCCCTGTTCTTTGTTTGGTTCACCTGCGTTATTCAACGTGTTAGTTTGTGTTTCTCCCGTGGTCTGGCGTGGCGTTGCGAGCAGTGAGGGGAGCTTGTCGCCTGCAGGATGGCTTGTTTCTTTCTAACGATCACCGCGTCGCCTTCCCCACCTCCCTCTCATCCCTTTTTTTGTATTCTTTCCTTTACATCACTTTCTCTTTTTTCGTTTCCTTATTTCATCCCACACGTTTTTTTTTTTTTTTTTAAGGTATAACTCAGTTACTCATCACAACAGAAAAACGATCACAAGTTGTTATACGTCAAGAGAGTCTGTGTGCCTCCTGTCGGGCTACGCTGCAGTGCCTACACGTCACAATAATGCTGAGAGGCAAGGCAGAGCACCCAGCCGCCAGTACCTTCCACGGCTCCTTGGTGGAAGAATCTTATTACCACCTCGCCTTCACCTCGCTAATAACTCCGGTATTTGCAGGAAGAGGCGATGTCCAGCAGTCAGTGTCTAATGTATTGCTTCTTTCATAACACATCAGCAACATCACAGAGATATAATTCCAGCTTTCGTATTCTAATTTGGAGAACATGACGAAAGCACTCTCGCCGCTTCCTCCATTTTCTAGCTATTATTTAGGAAACACAACAACGATTTACAATTGGCGTCAGTAATCGACTTACAAAACGATAACAAACAAACTGGAAACTCGCTGTAGTTAAAAAGCCTCTTTCTGTTATATTCTCGCCATAAATAAAATGTGTATTTAGCCAAATGCAATAATGCAGGCGGCGGCTTAATGGCTGGCGGGCGGCGGCGGGGCGGAGTGATCGGCAGGTCTGGGGTTAGGTCCGTGCTGGTACTGCTAATGGTCGCACTTTGAATTGTGATAACACCTAAGTGCTGCCGGTGAAGGGGTGAAGATGGGCTAAGTGGGAGGAGGTAGTGAGGTGTGAGAGGGAAGGTGGAGAGGCGATGAAGGAATAACGAATAGGATATGATTGAGGAACTGGTGATGGGGTTTGAGGTGATGGGGTGATAGAATGTAAAATTGAAGGAAAGGGAAAGGAGTGAAGGGAATGGGGATGAGATAAGACAAAACAGATGAATGACGGAAGAGGAAAGAAGAAATAATAAGGTGTCAAGAAGAAAAAGAGGAGGAGGTGAGGGAGGGAATATGAAAAATAAGATATGAGAATAATGGGTAGAATTCAGGTAGCATAAATCAGTAATTCTGAGGATTACTGATATTCTCGGCTGTAAGCTTCGTGACTTTCTAACAGGCAATGCAGCAATGATAACCGCAGTGCAGTGACGCAGGGAACAAGGAAAAGATTAATATGGATTAGTGAAGGAATTGAGGTTGGTGACAACAATCCGGATGCACTAAAGAAATTGAATGTATAACGGAAAGGTTATAATATACACTAAACGTACACTAACAGCTGTCCAACTTGCAAGATGAAAATTCGTGAGAAAATGAGAAGTAAGAAAGCAAAGGCCGAGGTAGACCAGGTGAACTTAAACAACCTAAGAGATGAACAGCGATACACAAACAACATTGACAACAAAGAAGAAAGTTTGGAAGGCTTTTATCTTGCAATGCTGTAGCGATGCTTGTGATGGTTGACATGATGAATGGAGTTGGTAACGAGGAGGAGGAGGAGGAGGAGGAGGAGGAGGAGGAGGAGGAGGAGGAGGAGGAGGAGGAGGAGGAGGAGGAGGAGGAGGAGGAGATCAAACACTGGCATACCTTTTATGTTCTTTATAGTCTCCTTAATTACCTTTCTCTGCATTAACTACTGGGAGAAGAGATAGGACGCCACAGTAATGGAGAAGGAGGACGAGGAAGAGGAGAAGTGTTATCGTCGTGTTATAGCGCAGTAATAGATAAATAAGGTGAGCAGGGAAGACCAAGACAGAGGCCAGTGATAGGCTGAGAACACTGGCATTCTTGGTCTGTGTATTGCTAAGGGAACTTGTGAGACAAATCAGCGACACAGACACAGCACAGCGCGCGAAAAGAAACAACCGCAAGACAAATGACGGCGTGACAGGTATCCTTCCTCGGAAATACATTCATATCTGGAATAAAAAGTACAATACAGATTTGGAGAATAATCTAATATGAATTCGTAAACTTAATCCTGCCGGCCACACATTCCGAGGTTATGCAAATTGTTCATTATGCTTCCCGCGATGATTGTAGATAAAATTCCAATTTGGCTTTCCATGTTGCATGATTTCAAAATTTTATTCCGCTAATGTGTCGGCTTTCAAGTAAATTCGTGGTTGTTCCGCCGTTCCAGTGGCTGGTAACTCCCGATGAGGCGTGACAACCGCACCTTTGCACAACAAAAGCTGCCGCCGCTGTGTCGCCGCAGCCTGCTTACTCGCGCTACCTGTCCTGCCGGCACGTGAAGCAGCCAGCCTCCCCCACCTGCGGCTTGCGTGGGACTTACAATAAAGACAAGCTATTCGCACAGCGGCAAGTGTCCCAGGCTGTCGTGTGGGGCGTCGTGTGACTCAGCCGCGTCCCACCGGCGTTTCCCCAAGATTATGATAATCATCCAACTTGACGCAAACTTGATTCCCCCGGGGACGGTAATTCCTGGGCGCCGGTAAAAGTGGCTGCCGGTAATCTAAGGTCATACATCAACGCACGTAATTAAACTCTTCAACACACGTTACCCTTTTCTTTCCTTTTCTTTTTACCGCCCCAGCGACGGCTCCTGATGAACGGCCGGGCCGCCTTACACTTAATTGAGGTTTGTAGTCATTGGCGGGGATTTACGAGACTCGATGGAAAACGAAATTACCTGCGAACGGTTTCCCAGAAACCCCGCGAGTGTTGCCTTTTGTTACCGCGTTAAGTTTTCCCTTCCGGAGCGATACTCGCCCCGGGAATGAAGTCACTGGGATGTATTACCGGAACACACTGCACTTCTGAAGCGAGGATCATTTTAATAAGAAAAAAAAAGTTTAATATAATGTTTTTGAATAAAGAGATCAGCTTGATTCCGGCTCTCACACAATTAATCATGTAGTTGTAGTCTTTAGATCACATTTTCATTAACATTTTTTCCCCTAAGGTGTGAATATATTAATTTCTAGAGGAAAGAGAGAGAGAGAGAGAGAGAGAGAGAGAGAGAGAGAGAGAGAGAGAGAGAGAGTTTGTATATAGAAAAAATAAATCAACATATTTCAATTCTACAAGTTTCTCCAATATATATATATATATATATATATATATATATATATATATATATATATATATATATATATATATATATATATATATATATATATATATATATATATATATATATGATTTACAAAACATTTTTGAATGGATATAAATTATTCAAAGATATAAACACAAATATAAAACAGGTGCATCCTACAACGGGACCTATGATCATAAGGAACAAGCTATTCATTTCAGTACCGTAATCTAAATATATATAGTTACAGTAGATTCTATGTTATGGAAATGTTATTGAGGCTAAGATTGAAGTAGCCTGTCTTGGTCTTAATTACGGTGCCATGACACCCGCATATCCTTGATCATCATCTGTTCATCGATATACCAAGCCTGTCCTATACACTCATCTACTTACACCATTTCACTTATTTGTCTACCTATCTGCTTGCCTATCCTCTTTAACCATCTCTCACTCTGTGTAACACGAGAAGTATCACTTTCGGTTAACCTGAGCAGAAGCAGCGCAGATAAAGGTTAGCAGGGTTGGAGAAGGCAAAATAAAACAGTGCTACTTCACTTTCATCCTGCGCTTTGATACATGACGAATTTTGATTTAGCTTACCTTCTTTCAGTACTAAGTAAAATCCTCAGCACAGGCAAGGTGCGGTGTCCCTTCTGCCTTTTTTCTTATGTCCAGTGTACCGTTGCAAGAACACCGTGCGGGGAAAAAAATCATTCTTGACACGCTTTGTTATGGCTATTCTCTCGCTCCAAAACAAATATACAACTCCCTCACTAACCAACCAACTGACCAACAAACAACTAACCAACTAACTAACTGACCTGGCATCTTATCAACCTACTAATAAGTTAACTAATAATTCAACTGTCTACCTTGATAAACAACTTGCTGTGTAACTACTAACTATATCCCCAATTGATCAACTATTTATTTGCCTAGCTAACTAGCAACTAAATAACTGGCCATCAATGTGAGTAACTATGACTGAATGGTTTATTACTCGATTAAAAACACATTAGTACATAAATAAATAGATAAATAAATAGTGAATAAATAAATAAGTAAAGTGTTCATGTGGTATAAACTTAAGATATTGTACGTGATGTGAAGAGAAGGATGAGTGGGACAGCTACTGAACATTGCAGGTAGATTCATGCCTCTCACCTCGCCCATCCTTACCTGTATGTACTGAGGCAGAGATTAGAGTGAAGCTGCGATCTCGTCTTGACTTGAGTATTTGTCACAGTGATTAGATGAATGGCAGCTCGACGAGTTATTATTGTTGGTGATGATGATGATGATGATGATGATGATGATGATGATACTTTTCAATTTACTACAAGAATACATATTAAAAAAACCGCACTCGAAAAAAAAAAAAAAAAAGATAAAGGAAAAAAAGTATTTGCTATTCACATAAGGAAATAAAGGAAGGAAAAAGGTATAAAGGCCAAGAATAACTAAAGGAAACGCGCTGTGCTCACATGGTGCTTATCTTGAAACCTTCTGAAACGGAAGGAAAAGATAAACAATACCTCCAATAACAACAACAATCGAACCACCACCACCACCACTTCCACCACTATCCCAAAAAAACAACAACACATGCAAAATGCCATCACCATCACCACCACCTTTACCATCACAACACCCACCAATAACAAGTGCAACAACAAACAGCAAAGGAAGGCACAGTACACACACACACACACACACACACACACACACACACACACACACACACACACACACACACACACACACACACACACACACCTTATCACTCATCCACTCACTGTCATCAGCGGCCCGTTGGTGTTATCACGGTCCATCTTACCCGCTCATTAAACCTGAGTGATGAGTGAACCACGCCCTACCGATACAGCTGCTGCCCTCCGTCTCTCTCTCTCTCTCTCTCTCTCTCTCTCTCTCTCTCTCTCTCTCTCTCTCTCTCTCTCTCTCTCTCTCCACCGTACGTTATTTTCACCTCACATTGATGCAGGTTTTATCACATTTTGCATTCGCCGTGTTTGTTTATGAAAGACCAAAGTGTTGCAAGTATTTCACACTGAGAGGAAAAATACAGCACAGCACACACACATACTACAAAGTCACTGATGAGTAATGACGCTCTTCCCTCCTCCTCCCCCCATCCAAAAGAAGAAAATAATAAACAGAAAAAAAAACATCACTTCAATCAATACTCAAAAAAAGAAATGTTTAGTGCACCGAATGATAAAAAAAAAAAAAAAAATTCTAGCGGAGCAGAGTTTTATGCCAGAATTGTAAATATCCCTTAAGTGCAAATGGAAGTAGTAATAAAAATTAGCTCTCTATAATACTGAGGCGAGGAGAGATGATCGGCTTATTGGTGAGCTGCGGAGAGTGGCAGGGGAGAGGGAGGCAAGGAGGCAAGGTTGGGACAGCCACGGAGGCAAGGGAAGCAGTAAGCGAGGAAGCAGGGACAGGACGGGACAATAGAGTAAGCCAAGAAAACTACAGAGTAGGTAGGCAAAGGGACGCTCAGACATGTGGCAAGGGAAGGAAAATAGGCGGAGTCAGGCGAGGTAGGTGAGGCAGGGTATATGAAAGTAAGGACGGAACGATAAAGGAGGGGCACGAAATACTAAAAAATACTGTAGTGAAGAGATTCAGTTGGTATATTTCATGTGATAGGCAAAATTTTAAGAGATATTTTGGTATAAAAAAATGTCTTCCATATCTACCAACCTTATCCAGCTATGTATCTATTTATTTCTCTGTCTGTCTGTCTGTCGGTGTACCTCCTTTATATTCCTAATGTCATAGTGGAAAGTTACCAGACAATCTAAAAAACAAGTTAGGCTGCTCAAATACGTAAATAATGGCACACTTAAAGTCGATTTTGCATTATTATTAGTATAGATGTTCTTTTCATGTTCTCTAAACCAGAAGTGCTTGTAAATCATCAATAACTCACTCATTCTCTCTCTCTCTCTCTCTCTCTCTCTCTCTCTCTCTCTCTCTCTCTCTCTTTCTTTCGTCGCTGTATTTCTAATGGCAAGATCCACCACAATGAGCCAGGATCCAAACAAAGCTCGGCGCGGTGCATGGAGTCTCCCAGTCTTATTTAGAACTAGTTGGTCGTTACTATGGCAACGTGACATCCACACTTTTACCACTCTGCTCCCAGTGTTTTCTCGACCTGACGACTTCACAACACTCCGCTAATCACCTTCCTTCTCTTGTTATATATATATATATATATATATATATATATATATATATATATATATATATATATATATATATATATATATATATATATATATATATATATATATATATATATATATATATATTTTTTTTTTTTTTTTTTTTTTTTTTTCCATCAAACGATTATGTGTTGCGATATCTTCTTTTTTTCTGCCTGATCTTGACCACAAATGCTTGACCACGTTCTCTCTACGTCACCTCTATGTTGTGTGCTTTACTATCAATATTTTTGTTTTTGCCACCACACGAATATTTTTCAAGATACTTCACTTTACTTACTTTTTTTCTTCTTAATCGCAAAAAAAAGAAACACTTGATACGCCTCGCAGTGCATAAAGTTTTTTAACATTTTGTCGTCCCTCATCACGGGTGGTGTAATGAGTCCCTCGTACATTTGCTGCATATCATCATTTGGTTGTCAGAAAATTGTGGATCAAAGTTGTTCAGAAATTCTGTTCCAGTAAAGGAGATAAATTATTCATACAAAACTTTGCAGGTATTTACAGTTTATTTTCAGAGGTTTCATGGACGTGATATTGAAGGCATCAAGGAACATCTCTCTCTCTCTCTCTCTCTCTCTCTCTCTCTGAACCATCTGAAATTACTCACCAGCTTCAGTTTAAAATCAATTTCGTCTATTTTGACTGCCAATAGAAGATTTTATGAAGTTTAGAATTCGTCTGTAGTGCGTTATGGGTTAGGTCTTTGTCACACGCTGCTGGTTCTGTTCTCGGGCTTCTAGGTTAGGTATCAGAGCGACGAATCGGGAATGTACCTCACTGACTCCAGTGTCCGCGATAGACAGAGCAAGTCCCGCATTCTCTCGAGGAAAAGCACGAGCACCACTAGAGACAAGAGTTGCTGGGTTATTCCTGGATTGGTTCGTAAATACTGCGTGTTGCTTCGCTTTGTTTCGTGAATACCCTTCACTAAAATCGCGGAAGCAAATACTGGGGCAGTGTAAACATTTATGGAGCTATCGACTCTTTGATTTCAAGACACAATCCTTACACCTAACCTAACCTACCTAACCTAGTAGTCTTTCTTAACTTAACACGCTAACCTCACCTAAGAACACCGCCGCCATATGCTGACAAGGAGCAATACAGAAGACTTGAGTTCTCGAAATCAAAGAAGTTTTATGTTTATATTAGTCGCACAGAAGAAAAATATAAACAAAGAACATACACCTATTAATCACATCCTTCACCTATTTCGCCCCTCGCGTCACCTGCATTACAACATTTTCATTTTCATATAAAAGTGTAAATAACTGCAGTCCAACAGAAGAGTCTCCTTTATTTTGAACTCTTTTTAATCATAAAACAAACATAACATTGGCTGCATCGATAAAATTTCATTATCAAATTGTTTTAACATACACACTTTCCTACAAGCTCCTCTATTTTATAAATACACACACTCACCCATGCCTACTCACACACACACACACACACACACACACACACACACACACACACACACACACACACACAAAAGCGAGAGAGAGAGAGAGAGAGAGAGAGAGAGAGAGAGAGAGAGAGAGAGAGAGAGAGAGAGAGAGAGAGAGAGAGAGCGGGGGAGTTGGTTGACAGACAAATACAGAGACATACAAGTAAATATACAAATATAATGATTTACTGCCAGACCGATAAACAAACCACTGATCATAAGCACATAAATACTGGCAAATATTTACGTGCGTGGGCATGTAACTTTTTGACCCGTACACTTCACGTTAAAATGCTATTGGGTAAATGAAAGAGAAAGGCACACACACACACACACACACACACACACACACACACACACACACACACACACACACACACACACACACACACACACACACACACACACACACACACACACACACACACACACACACACACACACACACGAAAAAAAATATATAAAAAAAAAAGAGTACGGAAAGCATGATTGGATAAGGAGCACTTAGTGAATACACACAAGACTTTCATGAACAAAAACTCACAAAACTGCACAGTAAAAATTAAGAGAAAGGAATCGAGGGCAGTGTTGCGGTAGATGTCATTGTCTCCTGTACTTTGCAATACACCACCACACATAGTACCTCTTCTTAATTGTTCCCCAGCCTTGTCTCGCAGACTTTTAAAGGAACGCAATGGACTTTATTTGTTTTTTTCAGAGAGGTTTTCATGATATTATTTGTACACGGACAAGGATTCTGCATCAACAAGTCATCTGTGTGTTCTTTGTAAATATTCTCGACTGATTAAAGAACCACGATATCAAGAATACGGAGTTATTGTCTCACTGTTTGAAGTCTCATAAACAATTACAGGTGTGAGGGAAAACCCTGTCGTTACCTGTACGCATTATCACTTCCTGACGTGATAAGACTAGGCTACCTTCACAATGTCACCTTCACAGTAATGTTTGTGTGAGTCTTGTTGATTCTTTCACCGTCAATGGATGCATGAGTTTTGTTAGAATGTTCAGTTGAAATTTAGATTATTTGACCACGAAAAGGAAAGAAAAAAAATCACCCTCTTTATTTGTAAGTAAATAATTATGAAAAGAATGAAAAGAAAAGAAATCTACAAACAGGAAAATATTTTTGAGTGAACCGTATATGATTTGACAGAAAATAAATCACAGATGGGAATTTTTTTTTTTTTTTTTGTTAGTGAGGAGATGACTTGAAAGTAACAAAAGTTAACAAAAAAGCAAGAGGTTTGTTTAGTGAACCTTACAGGGCTCTAATAAAAACAGAAAAATAAGAGATAAAAAAAAATACAGGCAGGAAACAGGTTTGAGCACACATTACTGTTTCTCATGATGCTAATGATTTTGCTGGAAGCCTAAACTCTAAAACTTCTTCGTAACATTTTTCCGAGAGGAGACATTACAGTAAAGGGTTTCATCAGTACAACCATCATGAACTGTTGACCTGAGAGTTGACCTTACGTATACTGGATCTTCATATGGTGTTTGGTGACGCCTGTACAATTGTGAACGTTAAATTATTGGTTAACTCAAAAATGTTTGGCGCTTGATTGTGATTTATATTTGCACCAGAGATCTCAGAAAACAATAAACTCCTTCATTCCTCAGAAGTGTGTCGATCATAAGTGTGTGGTACAGTATTTAACCTTTTCTCTAAGTTCTACCTTGAGTCCTATCCCTTCCTACCCGATAGGCAACACTTATTGTCTTTACAATCGCATACAAGAAATAAATAGAAGTTGAAATATTAAGCTTTTCAATGTCTGACCAATAAAATGTTTATAAAGCTGAAAAATAAAACTGACTCACACTAGTTTAAGCTTAAGAAATGGTGTGGCAAAAGCAGGTAAAACTTTAAACGTTCACATCTGCATCATTATATGTGTCTCGTTATTGATCAACTCAGGTTGGGGTTCAGTCTGTCTTCCATTGAATGTCTTAAGTTCTCTTCATGTAGACACTGACCAGGAGAGAACACAGAGATATAAATCATTACCACTTGGATTAAGAGTGTGCAAGATATACAGAAAGACGGCCTGCTTATTGAATCTCCCATGTCAGGTTCCCTTTTCTCTGGTTTACCATGGGAAGCATGATAACTTGCAGCAGAATGGTGGTGTGGACATGAATATCATCACAGTAATGGGTCATGAGCCTCAATGTCATCAATGTAATGGTCACTTCAGACGGATTGCATGCATCCTCCAAATGAGGCTCACACACATCGTCTGCCCGCTACTCAGCATCACGCCCCAGCACGTCCATGTCCCCTTCCAACTAATTGTTCCGAGCACAAACACACCCAGACGGCGCCTCCCTACACACACACACACACACACACACACACACACACACACACACTCTCTCTCTCTCTCTCTCTCTCTCTCTCTCTCTCTCTCTCTCTCTGTCAGTAGCCACTTCCGGACCTTATAGAGGAGCAGCCCTCGGCCAGCTGTCGCGGCTTCTGAATATGTATGACAGCCAACATCGGGGAATGTTTTTCCTACCGTTCGCGTCATCCCTGATTAATTCATACGCACACCACCAATGCACCGCCCACATGAACACGAAAAAAATAACTTTGGCGCTGAAAACATTTATCCACCTTCCGGTTTCAAGTGACTGGAGGCATCGTCTTTCCTCTTCACGCAAAATACAGTAGTTCTCTTCGCTCACGAGCCTCTCAGAACCTTGAATCTTTTTCGTGAATATAGATTAGGAATGAAGGTCACTTGCTCGCCGGTGTAGCTTTGCAGCAAACTTCACTTCTCCTTCACGTGACTCCTCCTTAGCCTCACAAGGTAATTTCCAGGCCCTGAAATAATCCCGAAACAATGTTGACTTCATCATGACTTTTCAAAGAACTAAGGAGACGGAGACTTCTTGCCTTTCAGATGCGCAGACTATCTCTTATGTTTCCCGAGGCTCTTCTCCTTCCTCACAAAAATAAATCAAAGAAAACCTTTACAAAACCGTACAGAATTTTACTCCTCCATCAAAGGTAACTCCTTGATTCTCTTTAGAAGCTTCCTTCTGAAATTATTTTTTTTTTACTGTAAAGAGATTTTCTGCTTGAATTCACTACACCCGGATTTTTTTTTTTTTTTTTTTTTTTTTTGCGGCGGGAGGGTACCATAATACCTGAAGTGTGCTGGCTGCCGTAGGGGAGACAACACACACCACCACGCGCTGGAAACACCGCAAGGGTGACAGGTGAAAAAGGGAAATGGTTGAGTTTCTGTCTACAAAACAAAAACACACTATTTGAATTTTATCTACGTAAAATATTATTACATAAAATTTTGAGAAGAACTCTTTCTCTTGGTAGTCTTAAAATGACCGTGAAAGGAGTAATCGAAGCTACACGCCTCAACACTTCTCTGATTGACTGGAAGAGTAACGCGAGGACAGCTGGTGCTAACCATTAATCCAACACGACTTCCGATACAACATTTATCACTCGAGTCTTCTTGTTTCAGGGCTGCTCCTCTTCCTCCTTCCCTTAGTTCGCGACACCGCTTCCTGAACCCCAAGAGAAATACAAAACAAAATGAGTGAGTGAGTAAAACAATACTCGAGCATCGCCCTCTTTCATCTCTTATGGTAGTCTTTGTTGAACGTCTCTATAGACAAAAGGACAATAACACATTTGTTAGAAACCCTTTTTTATCCCAGCAGGTGAGAGATCTAAAGATCACATTCATTCTCAGACCTAAAACAAAGCAGATGACATGATTCTAAGTAAATTAATAACATTTTGATCTCTTATTCCTTGGAAGTGTAATTTCTACAAGTGTGACAGACTCGAAGTATCATTTCCGTTGTGACTTGTACCTTACCTACCCTAGGTCATCATTCCACATAGAGGAAGAATGTGTGTGTGTGTGTGTGTGTGTGTGTGTGTGTGTGTGTGTGTGTGTGTGTGTGTGTGTGTGTGTGTGTGTGTGTGTGTGTGTGTGTGTGTGTGTGTGTGTGTGTGTGTGTGTGTGTGTGTGTGTGTGTGTGTGTGTGTGTGTGTGTGTGTCCTCGCGTTCTCTAATTACCATTGCAAGCGTTCCACAATCCTATAAAAAAAAGGTTACAATTCTTCGCTGATTTTTATGTACACTCCTTGCATGGTCATTACTTCCACGAGCAACGAATACCGACACACACACAAGTTGAAGAAAGACTTTAATGCTTCCTGACAGCTATTTCCTAGTGTTCTCCACAATGGCTTGGTACTTTACACCGCTGCAGCAGCTTCTTTATCGCAGCAGTGCAGCGGCTGCTAACAGAGGGCGCCATGAACAGCAGACCTCGACACACTCTTACCTTCCCTCCATGGGGGAAGGGACCTCTGGCGACCCTCCTACGGACACTTTCTTCTGTTTGAATCTTTTTAAGCTCCCAAAGCCACGTGGGGATGGAAGTGGTGGCGAGACCTGCCGAAACCACTTTTATTTTTTATAGAAAGATTAATTTTCATTTGCATGTAATTGCTGTTCTACCTGAATATTATTTCCTTTATGCAAATACCTCTTCCATTTCATTTCATATATAATAGGAAGCAATATGGCACCGTCATTGTTGGAAATGCCCAAAGCCACTTTTTTTTTTAATATATGAAATACACCAATACCATTGATGCGACTTTCTGGTGAAGGTTGTTGTTTGAAACAAACACTGAGACTCATTATATGAAGTGGACGGAATGAGGCGCACAACAGTGAGTGATTCCCTGCACCACACCAGTTTGCTGTTCGGGAAAAGTCTAACATCAAAGAAACAAGCCGATTGCCATACAAGTCTGTCCATCTCCGTGCACCCGCAGTATTCCCAGCCACCGCCGCACTATGTACGTTCCACAAAGCCATCGCTTCCTTTCTCCCTTATCCACTAAATATGAAAGCAAAATTATGACGACTCCTTATAAACCTGAGACAAAGATCACTAGTGACATTGTGTATTCTATGCACGTCAACACAAGGATCAGCAGCCAATAACGTGACTTTTATCATTTTTCTAAGGCATGTATTATAAAATGACACAGTAGTACGGCTGTCAGAGATTAATTTCTATTCAACATTTATACAATATCTATATGTATCTGATGAAGTGAGCAATTCCATCCTACGAGATAGACGTAGTGTTTCTTTCTTTCATATATAGATTAATTTAGCCTCCATAAACTGTTCCTTTCAGCTCCTTCAGCCTACCACGCTTGTATCACCATAATGCTGAGCACTCTGCATCGTCCTCATTTCTTCTCGCTCTTAGTCACAGGTGAAAAATGTCACACGTGTCCAAACCGTCACGTGGGGTGAGTGGGCATGGGCCAGACCAGCCATGTTACTCACTTGTGTTTACTCATCGCCAGTCTTGTTGAGATGACGCTTCTCATTGAAGGGCTGAATCTGTTATGCAATTCAGTAACAAAGATATTATTAATAGTAGCAGTAGCAGTAACAGTGGCAGCACCAGCACTACCACCAGCACCAGCACTAGCACCAGTAGTAGTAATAGGAGTAGTAATAACAACTATAACAACAATAACAACAGCAGCAACAATAACGATAATAATAATAACGATAATAATAATAATAATAATAATAATAATAATAATAATAATAATAATAATAATAATAATAATAATAATAATAATAATAATAATAATAATAATAATAATAATAATAATAATAATAATAATAATAATAATAATAATAATAATAATAATAATAATAATAATAATAATAATAATAATAATAATAATAATAATAACTATACCAATAACGTTTAGATAATTAGACAGGCTGGAGGAGGAAGAGGAGAGAGCAAACACAGGTGTAAAGAGATGAGTTTCTTGCCTAACCGGTTTCGCAGCTGCTTTTTTTAGGAGTACTCTGGTAAAAAAAAAACTTATACCTGTGTCTCCTCTCACCATCTCCTCCAATAACAATAACAACACCAAAACATTGACAACAATCTTACCACCGTGTCACATTGTCCTGTCACTCACCCACAGTCCAATTATGTCCACACTAAAAAGGATCCAGCGGACGTTAACAAAAGACATGTGCTCGCAAAGTAGACAGAGAGAAAGATCAATTTGGTAGGTTGTCTCAGTAGAAACTCGCACCAAATGGATATACAAGACCTACAAGAGTTACAACGCATGCTGATTCATATTTACGGGTCAGAATCCTCGAAAGGGGGATGAAAACAATGTAACTTTAGTCTAGAGAGTTTAAGTTCTTCGGCAAGGCATTTTGAAACGAAGCTTTAAATATGGCGAATAAACAAATGTGATGTGATGCCATAGAACAACTTATATACTCGTACAATGATGCGTGACAAGAAGGTAAGGTAGATAGGTATACTGGGTGACACACACACACACACACACACACACACACACACAACACTCTCTGTGTGTGTGTGTGTGTGTGTGTGTGTGTGTGTGTGTGTGTGTGTGTGTGTGTGTGTGTGTGTGTGTGTGTGTGTGTGTTGGTTAGTGTGTGGGTACGTATTTAATTCACTTCAACATTTAACCCGCATTGCACAATAAAGATACATTTCACTCATCACAAAACGCTATCTCTCTCTCTCTCTCTCTCTCTCTCTCTCTCTCTCTCTCTCTCTGAACACACCAACACCAGTACGTACGACACAGGATAAAATAACTCACAGTGGGAAAAGACTAACAACAAACAGTAGGTGAGGTGTGACAGGGACTTCTGTAGATGGATCAGTGACGGAAGAAGAGGCCGCCACGTGACAAGGTAAGACCAAGGTTTGCGTCGCGGCCACAGCAAAGTTTGGGGCTTTAGAACGACAGAGGCAACTAGCTGGGTGACAACAATGTGTGCCGGGGTCTGGAGTAGCGGGTGAAAGCGATACGACCCAAGGAGGCCCGCTGAATGGGTGAGTGTGTTTATCAGTGTTTGAGTAGCTGGATAGGGGCGTGGGAAAGGATAGTTAGAGCTCTGTGTGAATGGCGAGGGTTAGGCGGGTAGAGTTGAGGGTTCATTGTCAACACTTTACTTTAGGCTCCGTATCATGTAGTGGAGGCGCGCACACACACACACACACACACACACACACACACACACACACACACACACACACACACACACACACACACACACACACCGCGTAATGTAGTGGTTAACACGCTCGACTCACGATCGAGAGGGCCGGGTTCGAGTCCCGGTGCGGCGAGGCCAATGGGCAAGCCTCTTAATGTGTGGCCCCTGTTCACCTAGCAGTAAAAATAGGTACGGGATGTAACTCGAGGGGTTGTGGCCTCACTTTCTCGGTGTGTCAGGTGTGTTGTGGTCTCAGTCCTACCCGAAGATCGGTCTATGAGCTCTGAGCTCGCTCCGTAATGGGGAAGACTGGCTGGGTGACCAGTAGGCGACCGAGGAGGTGAATTAGACACACACACACACACACACACACACACACACACACACACACACACACACACACACACACACACACACACACACACACACACACACACACACACACACACACACACACACACACAATCTCTCTCTCTCTCTCTCTCTCTCTCTCTCTCTCTCTCTCTCTCTCTCTCTCTCTCTCTCTCTGCTTTCCGACACTCCATGGTTATCTATTTGATCGTCTCTTATTCATCTCATACTTTTCGCACGACTTCTGACCCGTGCACCATCTTCCATCTCAAGCGTCGTGCCAGCCCGCTACTCGACCCCCTCAAGTCAAATTTCGTAATTCGCTCCACACTCTGCCGGCGACCCGTCTCCATGATTACCTTCACGTCGTCTTGGCGCGCTTCCAAAAAAATTATTTCAAGCAGTCATCCACTCGGAAGATGAGAAAAACTTGGTCTATTTTCCAGCTGATGATAATGATCTCCCGCAGAGAGTTGAGGCCATTAATGTTGAGTGGCTGTGCGTCTGTCTGCCCTGCAGTTGTTTGGAGAAGCTGCTGCTGCTGCTGCTGCCGCTGATAACATCATGTAAACTATTCATCTATCATGACTCAAAACCTTTTTTGTTCCAAGAGGGGAACCATTAAATATGGAAATACCTGTATTCACAAAACGAATATTTATTTAAAAAAAGATCAAAGTGTTTCCCTTCTTTTCCCGGGAAGTGTCATATAAGCTGAAACAGGTACAGGGATTGGGCACCTGCGCGAATGTCCCCTGGTGCCGACGAGAAGCGCGGGGCCACTAATGATGCTGCTGTCTCAGGGAGATAATCTTAAGCCTCCCATCATATATTCCCGCCACGTGGCGAGGACCCTCGATATTCACTTAGGCACCATCCACGAAATACTCCAGTTATTTTGTGAGGCGTCGTCGTTAGCAGTGCTCCAGGTGTCACAGGCGGGGCTGAGACAGGGACTGGTGAAGGGGCGGGGCTACAGCCGATGGCAGGAACAGAGTGATGGGGTGAGAGCGGGGAGTGACACGGGATGGTGGGAGGAGAGAGGGAGGCGGAGCAGTCATCAGCTGAGCCACGCACCGGAAGGAATGTGACAAATGATGCCCCAGTGAGTCGTGTTAGCGTAGTGGCGACACTCCCTGGTCGGCACGCTGGCTCAGCTAACGGGCTAGGCTTGCAATACCCAGCACGAAACACCCACCCATTATTTCCACGATTTCCCAGACGAAGCATATTAATTCCCGCCGTGAATGTCCGCGCCACAAGAGGGAGTGTTCGGCCTTTCTCTTGTGCTTGCATGTCCAAACTTTCGCGGACGCGCGGGCTCGCATGCAGTTTGACAAAGCCATTTGCTGTCCGTGCTAATGACGTACTACAAATCACCGAAAAGTGATATTGTGTGTGATGAACGACTACAATCATTTTTAATCATTAGAAATATATAATACACTATGATATATCAAAAAATCACAAACAGCGCCAGGTGCATGCACGCACGCATGCAAACACACACACACACACACACGTCCCGGTAGCTCAGTGGTTAGAGCGCTGGCTTCACAAGCCAGAGGACCGGGGTTCGATTTCCCGGCCGGGTGGAGATATTTGGGTGTGTCTCCTTTCACGTGTAGCCCCTGTTCACCTAGCAGTGAGTAGGTACGGGATGTAAATCGAGGAGTTGTGACCTTGTTGTCCCGGTGTGTGGTGTGTGCCTGGTCTCAGGCCTATCCGAAGATCGGAAACAATGAGCTATGAGCTCGTTCCGTAGGGTAACGTCTGGCTGTCTCGTCAGAGACTGCAGCAGATCAAACAGTGACACACACACACACACACACACACACACACATACACGAAGAAATAAAATAGAAGACGTAAATACTTTGAAGGAAGACCATTATATTTTATCACTGGTTTACTTCCCGAGCAAAAATAGATGATGTTTTTAGCTACATGAGTAAGGTTACTCTTCACTGGAAGGCACGCAAGCTCCCAGGGTAGAAGGAAAACTCCACTACCCAGCTTGGTGCACCCCGCGGCTACACCGCGTCCTCTCATTATCCGTTTATAAAATAGCCATCACCAGCGAGACAGAAAATGGCGATTCGATAAAAACATGATTATCTTCCCTTTTGAGCCGGTATTAAAATTTTTGTTGAAGCTTACAACTTGATGAGGTTTGTAATATTTTCTAAAACACCTCCATTCACTCATATGATTTAAAATGCTTCTCTGTTCCTCCTTTCTCTTATCATCCTTCCCTCACTGCTGTTCCTCCTCCTGGTCCTTTTTCTCCCTTCCCTCCCACTTATGATTTTTCTCTCGTTCTTCTTCCACTTCTCTTTTTCCTTCACCCTCATCTTCTCCCTTATGGTTCTATAGTTTCCCAGAATTTCTTCCTCCTCCTCCTTCTTCTCCTTCTCTTCCTTTTTTGACATGAGATTCTTGAGTTATAAATGAAATCCAACACACACACACACACACACACACACACACACACACACACACACACACACACACACACACACACACACACACACACACACACACACACATCTGTCACCTGAGATACTAGGAAGCAGGTAAAAGTAAAGACAACAGCCTAATCACTCGCCACACTTGAGGAGATGACGGAGGCGGCGAAGGGGGTAGCAACGTCGGGTTCAACTCCTCTAGAGCCACAAAACGCAATTCCAATTTGGCCTTGCAGCTCCGGGCTCAGCTATTTGCTTTTCCTGGCGGAGTAGAAAGTCAGATGACTATTACGTACGCCTGGGAATTTTTATTGAAGATCTGGGCGAGAGTGGCTAGTGCTCAGGATGCGTGGAATTGAACTGAATCGTGATATCTATATGAGCAGTGAACTCTTTTGACCTCAACTCCCACGAGCCAGCGACTCCCTCACTCACTCATTTATAGTTACTGGTATATTTCAGTACTGTAGGTCCTTTAAGATACTGGTGAACTGTAGTGACTCTAGTGTGTTAAAAAAAAAAGATATCTATTTGTTTGTAATGAAATGTGTACACGTTTTATTATGTTTCTTTAGTATTCTTAATCTGATTGTAAGCTGTAGCGACTTCACAACGTTAAAATTTGGAAGAACGTTTATGTTAGTAATGAAGAGTGCATGACGTATTTCAGTATTTTTTGTAAGGGGGTATTTAAGTTAAAATGACTTCAATGCATGTTAAAATAAAAAGGAGCCCAAATCAGCAGGGAAACATTTATCTTTATGCAGCTTTTCTGTTTAAGTCACAGGTGAAAATTCAGGAGTTTGCGTTGGCGTGTAATTCTGTAATGTTAGGTGTGAAGTTGTGTCTGTCCGTGTGTGTGTGTGTGTGTGTGTGTGTGTGTGTGTGTGTGTGTGTGTGTGTGTGTGTGTGTGTGTGTGTGTGTGTGTGTGTGTGTGTGTGTGTGTGTATACTGTTTTAATTCTCTGTGCAGCAGATTTATATACGGTTGTTATACTGCTCTGTTTATTTTTCATTTCCTTGTGCATGTATTTCCAGCCTCCAGCGATCCAGGCTTTTACTTTCCCCGCATTTTTATGGCCGGAGAGAATTTTATCTTTTCCTGTCTGATTTGTCAATCTCTTGGAAAATCCCTCGTTACGTTTTCAAGTTTATTTTCCGAAATTGTTCCTGCTTTGTCTATTTATAAAACTTTAGTTATTCCGTATGCGTGTACAATGTGTGTGTGTGTGTGTGTGTGTGTGTGTGTGTGTGTGTGTGTGTGTGTGTGTGTGTGTGTGTGTGTGTGTGTGTGTGTGTGTGTGTGTGTGTGTGTGTTTGTGTGTTTATAAGAGAAAAAATGACATCTTTTATAAGAATTATTTCTCATTTTATATATGTGAGTAAAAGCTAGAATTAAAGTTGCATGGCCTAGCATTTGGTCAAGAGGCCTGAGGCACAGACGATCCGGCCAAGACCTTTACCGGCAGTGTCCCATCACCAGAAAAATGGCCCCTTCTGTTCGGGCGGACAATTTGAGGTCTCAGCGCGAAGCTCTAACAATGGTCCTTACAGCGAGGCTAAGACCCCCGGGAGCCATGGCAGGACTTGGCTTTATGGTTGCCTTTACTGCTGCGATAAATAATTCCACACAGCCCACTCAGGCGGAGCCACAAGTTGTCCACAAATATATGTCGTCCAGCACTCAGTGTCGAGCGGCGGGGATGACAGGGCTGCTGGGACACTCTACCTCACATGCCTTTGACGCCGCTGCTGCACTCAATCGATGTACTCACTACTTCCATCACTACTTTAGGTTTATGTGTGGGGAAAACTTTCCAATATCGACACTGAAAATATACTTCAGGACTCTTGCAAAATATATGAAGAGCTGCTTATTCTTCTGGCTGTTAAGAGCAGCTGTGCAGTCTGTTCCCACCATCATTCTCCTCTTCCTCCTCTATCTAGTACTGCTGCAGCCGACCTCTCCCCACCGCTGGTAAGCTTCCCATGCGTGTTTAGGTGAACAAGTATTTAGTGGTACTTGATGGCCGCGAGCGACTGTAACCACGCCACCAGACATGGAGGGCACAGGCAGCATGACATTCCCGCCCTCGCTACTCCCCTGACAACGCGTGCTAGCCCGGCCACTCGCGCCACAATACAGCGCCGCTCATAAAGCCGCCCCCTGCCATGAATTTCGTCAGGTTCACAAGGAACAGCGACAATTTTACGGCGGGAAACACAGATCCGGAACAGTATTTTTAGCAGGCACTAAATTAAGGCTGGTGAGAGTAGACGCTGCAAAGACCACCGCGGAGGTTAGTGTGAAGCTCCGTGGTGGTATGGGAGCACTGGCGGGCAGGCCGCGACCCACTCACGTAAACCACCACTCACTCGTCAACAACACGACACTTAATATGCATCACACGAATTTTGACTGAAATAATATAGTGAATTATGTCCGTGGTGAAAAGAAATAGTTACACGTGTCGATTATTTGAAAGCATTGGGACATTGGGAGTGGTGAAAGCAATAGTTTAAACCTTCAGGGGCCTGACCAACAGAACTAAGTGTTGATGCCTGTTTTGATCAATGGCACGTGATCCCACCTCCCTCGTTGGACGATATAGTGATATGAATATTTATTTATGTTTGGTGAAAATGGAATTCGTTTGCATATTCAGAAGCTCGCTTTAGCAGGTAACAGGCAGAAAATTAAAACTGCAGAAGCGAAAATAAAATTGTATTTCAATGAGGGGGACACTCTGGGGTGTTAGCGGCGACTGACTGTGGCTTGGGTGACGCCAGACCCGCCTGGCCAGGGTGCCCGAGGATGCATGGCGATCACAGCCTCACGCCACACCGCTGCCGCTCAGGTAACAACCTTACCATTATATACAAAGACGGTCCCCAACACAAACGTACATAGATCAATAGTGATAGCATCTAAGGTGAAACAGATGTGTGTGTGTGTGTGTGTGTGTGTGTGTGTGTGTGTGTGTGTGTGTGTGTGTGTGTGTGTGTGTGTGTGTGAGTGAGTGAGTGAGTGAGTGAGTGAGTGAGTGAGTGAGTTTTTTTTCCTACTTTCATACTGACATGCGTACACGGACATACATGTGTGTGTGTGTGTGTGTGTGTGTGTGTGTGTGTGTGTGTGTGTGTGTGTGTGTGTGTGTGTGTGTTTGTTTCACTGTTTGATCTGCTGCAGTCTCTGACGAGACAGCCAGACGTTACCCTACGGAGCGAGCTCAGAGCTCATTATTTCCGATCTTCGGATAGGCCTGAGACCAGGCACACACCACACACCGGGACAACAAGGTCACAACTCCTCGATTTACATCCCGTATCTACTCACTGCTAGGTGAACAGGGGCTACACGTGAAAGGAGACACACCCAAATATCTCCACCCGGCCGGGGAATCGAACCCCGGTCCTCTGGCTTGTGAAGCCAGCGCTCTAACCACTGAGCTACGGGGTGTGTGTGTGTGTGTGTGTGTGTGTGTGTGTGTGTGTGTGTGTGTGTGTTTCTGTGTAGGTGTGCAAGGGAACGTTGAAACAGATACTCTCGTAACAATCACAAGGAATCAGAGAGCCACAGGGTCACATGCCATGTCTTCATGTTTTCCAACTGTCCTTAAACAAGGCGGCAATCTATGCAACATTATGACTGATTTCCCTCCCCCTCATGGTGAAAATGGCTATTCATTGAACTGTCAGGTGGTTTTGTGCTTTCCATGTCGTTGACTGGTTGGTGTAGGAAGCAGACTGGTGATTCTGAGGAAGAGGAGGAGGGTAATGGAAGAAGGATTTGGATGAGGTGCGGGAAAGTTCTTTGTGGACAAATGAAAATATAAAGAACAAGAAGCTGCTAGAAAGCTAAAGCCGGAAGATTTTGCATACATTATACATTTCTTTTAAAAGTCGTCAAAGCCGATTTTCTTCCTGGAAGCTTGCAGGAATATATGCGGGTCATGTGAGCACGCGCACGTGTGTGTGTGTGTGTGTGTGTGTGTGTGTGTGTGTGTGTGTGTGTGTGTGTGCGCGCGCGCACGTGGTGACGGAAATGGTGCCTTTATGACATCAGAATCTCACAACAAACACAACACACACACACACACACACACACACACACACACACACACCATAGTGTAGTGGTTAGCACGCTCGACTCACAATCGAGAGGGCCGGGTTCAAATCCCAGTAAGCGGCGAGGCAAATGGGCAAGTCTCTTAATGTGTGGCCCCGGTGAACAGTAAATAGGTACGGGATGTAACTCGTGGGGTTGTGGCCTCGCTTTCCGGGTGTGCGGAGTGTGTTATGTGGTCTCAGTCCTATCCGAAAATCGGTCTATGAGTTCTGATCTCGCTCCGTAATGGGGAAGACTGGCTAAGTGACCAGCAGGCGACCGAGGTGAATTACACACACACACACACACACACACACACACACACACACACATGTTCGCATTTGTAGTAATTATCATTCCCCTGAAAATAAGCAACAACAACAACAACAACATAAACAACAACAACAACAACAACAAAACAACTAAAACAACAAACCCAATAACCACTAAAACATCAGCACTTCCAGTCCTTCCCCCTCTTCCTCTTCCTCTTCTCCCGCTATCCGAAGCTGTGTGGCGTGGCTATAGCCTGGCGTGGCGTACAGTGGCGTGGCTTGGCGCTGGTGCTCCTCAATGCTCGCGAGTCTCGCCTCAAGAAACTGACATCAATTAGAGGAGAGCGTCAATCGCGCATTCCCATTACATCTGGGAGCGTCGCCTTGATAGCTACCTGCACGGCCCTGCGGCGCTGACAAATAAATCACGTTCTCGATGAATGTCACAGTTTTCCTCATTAAATTTAATGACGCCCTTGGCCCGAGTCTCTCGAATGAAAATTTTCTTTGCTGTTTCTTCCAATTTGTGTTTTCACCAAGGAACATCAACAGGAAACATTTGTGTAAGTCCTGACATCGTTAACTTTCACGGGAGGTGTTCTGAAGACACCGCTCGAGTGTTTTAATGCGGTGTAGTACAGTGACAGGTGAAGCAGCGTGAGACTGGAGGATAGTAAGGGAAGGAGTGAACACACACACACACACACACACACACACACACACACACACACACACACACACACACACACACACACACACACACACACACATTATTAGTAGCAGTAGTAGTAGCAGTAGCAGCAGTAGTAGTAGCAGTAGCAGTAGCACTAGCAGTAGCTGTAGTAGTAGTAGTAGCAGTGGCTTAATTCTAAATGACAACTCCATTGTAGTATATAAAAAAAAAAAACATCGCTGGAGTGTTTAATGTACTGGGAGTGGAGTACAATGAAAGGCGAGGAGGAGGAGGAGGAGGAGGAGGAGGAGGAGGAGGAGGAGGAGGAGGAGGAGGAGGAGGAGGAGGAGGAGGAGGAGGAGGAGGAAGGAGGAGGAGGGAAGGAGGAGGGGGAGGAGGGAAGGAACTAATGTTGCCTGCTGACAACAGCAATGATGATACTGATTGTCATGATGCATGTTGACGATGACATTCTCTTCCAATAATGAGTGTGATGGCATAGGTTTCAATGGGCATACTATATAGTAATGGTGGTAATGATAACAATAACAGTGATGAATGACAACAATTATGTAAATACGAACTAAGATCATAATGACAATGATGAAAATGATGAGAGTTATATACATGAGTAATTATCGGAATGATACTGATGACAATTATCAATACTAATAATGAAGAAATTAGTATATTCCGAAAATGATGTACACTGATAGTTATTTATCCTGATAACGATAATAATGATGCTAGTGATGTAGCATACTTACACTGAAGAATATAATAAAAATGATAAAAGATAACAATAAGGGTAGTGATGCTAATGATGTAGAAAAGTCACAAGGACAAGTAATAACAATGACGATAATGATGAAGAGGGATGGAGACGTAATTATCTCACAGTCTAAGTACTTTCCTACACTACCAACGATGCATCCTTACTTTTATCTTTTTCTTACATTGCCATAAGTTCATTGTCTTCGCCATTCACACCCTCACCAAGTCATATTGAGAACACTACTCAAAGAAGCAACACACACACACACACACACACACACACACACACACACACAGTGATTGGTACACCTCATAGATCCTGAATTAATTTCAGATAAAAGGCAAATTTCCAATCAGATTTCTCGTGGTCATAATACGTGGGAGCCTTGCCTCAGGTGGTCCCGTCAGCCCCTAATTACTCCCTGCTGAACCCCGCCCTTCCTTACCGCCTTCCTCCTTTATCCTCTCCTCCCTCCACGCCCTCTTCGCCCGACCCAGCCCTGCCCCGGCCCGCCTCGGCACCGCCGAGCCTTCCTCTCTGATTACTGCTGCTTCTGGCGGTGGTAGCCTCGTTATTCCTCTCTTTTTACTTTACTTAATCAAATAATCTTATAAAAAATGTCAAATCTCATTTTCAATTTAGCTTCGCTCCATTTTTGGCACCATTTTTCTGCGGACAGCGAGATTCATTGTCTCGCTAACCTTCATTCGGTATCGGCCAGTAATCCCTTCTAACACTTTTTTTCCTTTTGTGTCAGACTTTTATCAGTGCATGAGTAATATTTTAGAGGAATTTAGGT
>NC_059300.1:28445234-28462734 GCF_017591435.1 Portunus trituberculatus
GGTGACAAGGAGACGACCGTGGTGAATTACACACACACACACACACACACACACACACACACACACACACACACACACACACACACACACACACACACACACACACACACACACACAATTTTCAATATTCAGGAACATCCGCATGTCACCAGGGGTAATTATGTGAACTTAATGTGTCAACCATTTAGAACTACACTTTTTAAAAATTCTATCAAATATCTTGGTCCTGAGGTATGGAACTCTCTTCCAATGTTTATTAAATCTTATTTACTTTCTGTTTCAGTAAACAGTTTCAAGTACAAATTAAAAAAGCATTTATATAGCGTACAATGTAGGATAGGTAGAAATGATGTATAGAAATACAATTTTGATCTATATTGATTTATGTATTTATATTTTCATTTTTGTGTACGTATACTTATATCTAAAATATATTTCATGTTTGTTTTCTGTTTCTGCTAATTAAGGTCATTGTTATTATACATTTACATTATCACTGGTCTGCTAACGAGATTAATCTCTGCACACCTTATCCATGTTATTGATTCTAATTTTATATATGCATTATTGTATGTTTATTTTATATGGAATAAACTTGTTGAAATTGAACTTGAACTTGAACTTGAACACACACACACACACACACACACACACACACACACACACACACACACACACACACACACACACATACAAGCGCACACACAGGTGGCTACTATTATAACACTGATAATAATGTACTTTTCATTTTGAGAAGCTAGTCCAGCCTGCTTTTAAAACTAATATCTTAAACACGTGTGCACATCGCGGGCGTGGTGTTAGAACCCAGGCGCGGCGGCAGCTTCCTAGAGACGGACAATGTAGGACGGGCCAGGCGGTAAAAACTAATCTTGAGACATGAAAGAATGACTGATTTATAGTGCAGATATCTCTCCTTTGAGTAGCGCTCTCTAGTGTCTGAAGTAAGTTGTGGCGTAGTAAAAATGGCCAAGGAGGAGCTGGAGGCTGAGAAGAGGCAATTAAGAGGAACACGGAAGATCAGCTCTCAGATTTAATGGTGCCCGAGATAACAGAAATTCCCCAAAGTTAACGATTAATTTGCGGCATTTAATCCTAGTTAATCCTACCTTTAATGAAGATGCCTTACCCGCCCAGCTGCCCGGGCTCGCCGCGGCTCCAAGACGGCGGTGGTGTGGCGGCGCTGGCGCTTCCGTCAGTACTCTTGGCGCTCGCTACTCTCCCATTTTCTGCTCCTGAACACATCTACTGGTGCCTTTACTTCACTAGAAAGCAACTGTCACCATGCAAGAAGTGGCGAGTCAAGCAAGACAGGCGAGTCAAGCTCAAACACTGTGGCACGCTTGACACACCCGCTGTAGGGGCGGGGTGCGGAGGGTGGGAGCCTTCCCAACACAAGACGCGCCTCGATCGAACTCCATAACCCTCGTGGGCAACAGGTGCACATTTTTTCCCGTTGGCGTCAGCTTATTCACTTTGCTCCCTCGATGTGGGGGAGAAAGCCTCTCATAATGCGTAGACTTGCCCCGGGCGTGCGTCTTTTGTTTTGTTTGTTACTTATGAGCTCACCTACGCGTGCACCTGATGGCCCGCTGGGAGGAGGCTGGCAGCACACTCTGAACCCCGAGATGATTAGCACTGAAGCTGTTTTCTTATTGAACACAGCACTGGATACATTATGCATTTATTTATTATTTTTTTCCTGCATAATAAGAACAGGCTGTCTTGCTATAACAGTTACGCTTCTCGCGCCCGTTACTCGGATTAGATTTTCATTTCATAAAATCCATCCTAAAGCAACTACATGTTCCCATGGAAAAACGTAACCAAACATGGAACGTCAAAACATCTTTCCTTAACGTGGCAAGTCTTTGATGATTGGGAAAAACGTGAAGAGCTTTGCATATTGACAAGGCCTCGATACTCCTTCTCCTCAAAGACTCTCGCAAGTAACTTGAGTTAGTGGCATGTTGACCTGTCTCTCCTTTGTGCCAACCTGCCTTCCCCGACACTAATGGTGCCCGAGTCCTGCCAGTGGCGTGTGCAAACACCACTTTCTTATTCTAACCTTCGCGACACACGCTGGCTCTGTGTGCACCGCACACCATCAATCACTGACTCACCTTCACTGACTCGTCTAAATTACACTCATGATTCTCCTGTCCCTAGTAGCTAAACCTTAAGCCTCATCAACTTCGTCAATATATATATATATATATATATATATATATATATATATATATATATATATATATATATATATATATATATTCCACCCATGCGTGAAATGCGGATACCATTTGAAGTCTTGCCAAGATTCATCTTCAACCTTTTTAATTTTCTATGAAAATCTAATATTAAGAGAAATTATATTCCATGGAAGCATACTTAATGTGATCTTGCTACCAAGTGAAGGAATTCCTGGAATTAAAAATGAAAACCGAAATGTTTTGGAAATAGCGGCCTGCTCTTCCCTTGACGTGGACGTTCTCAGCGATGGCAGGGTCTGGCCTCTTCGGGGATCCGGCCCGAGTATCAAGACAAGCGCAATAACCGGCCGGTGGGCAACGAATCCCCTCACTTGACTGCAGGATGGGGCCTCCCATCACCGTGGAGGCGGGATGATGGGATGCACGCGCCTCGCTGCCTTGACGCCCGAATAACTAACATCCTAGGCCCCTCCGCCACTAAATGGCCACCATGGAGGGGCCAGCCTGGAACAGGTAACACTAGTTCCATGTCCATTTCAAACGCTGTCGTGACCTCTGACCTCGGCCAATAAAGCCAACTGATTGGCCCTTCTAATTATAAGTGGGCGGGCGCCACGTAAGGGTCACAATACATTTCTTGAAACCACAAAGACGCCATTAAGACAGCAAGTGAGAGACGCAGCGAACAGTGGAGGGACAGTAGCGGCAGGTGCTCCCGGGGATTGGCTCAAGCGCTTCATTTAGCCACACAGAGAGAGCAATTCACCAGCAATCTGGAAGTCCCTGTGATGAGCTGAAGTATTCCCCCGTGGCGACCCTTCCCCATTTGTCCTTCTCTCCACCTTCGTCTCCCTTCTTCACGACATCCTTTATCCACCACATTTGGACCTCTATATTGACAGTATTTTGGGAGCAGGGGTGGCAGAGTGCTGTCTAGTAATTGCACCACACATGATAGCCACCATTCATCTTCGTGTTACATTCTCGATGCAGACAACGAGCGACTGGCTCCCCCTCCACTTGCACGCCATCAACCAGGGATCGAAAACAGAAAAAAACAAAAAACATTCACGTTCAGGTGCTACCATTTCAGTTACTTAACCTGACGATATGCTCATGGGTGGCAGAGGTAAGGGAAAGTGTGAGCCGGCGGGGATGCAGCAGGGGTGATGCCTTGTCGCCCCAAGAGAGCACTTTAAGGTTGCAGGAGGCGTCGGTGATCGTGGCTGCGGCGTTGCAAAGGTCTTCTATTTGATGATATGAATCAGTTGCATCTGGATTTCCTTTCTCCTAAGATTTCCAAAAGTAGAAACCTGCGGCAGACCTTTTAAGAAGATCCAGCGGTTTTGTTGGTTCTCTCGTCTTCGCTGATATTCACTGTCACCGCACTAACACACTTGAAAGAATAGATTAAAAGAACAAACTTGAAAGCCCTATTACCTTATCTTGACCATCATCACATTTACTGGCATCAAGAAAGGAAAGAATCTATGTAACGTAATATTTTTTTTTCATTCTGTCGTCACTTCTCCACGCCACACTGACAAGTAACATGTAATATAACGAACACCATAAACACACACACACACACACACACACACACACACACACACACACACACACACACACACACACAGAGAGAGAGAGAGAGGCAAGCAGGCAGGCGGACAGCAGGCAGAGCAGGAGCACGGAGCACAAGCGAGGAGACAACTATCAAGTCTTGCACAAACACGTCCTGACGCAACACTTCACACGCGGTTGTACGCATGCCACTGAGGACCACCACCTGAGCAAACACCATTAGAAGACAGGTAATAACACCGCTGGCAGACTCGGGTAGATAAGCGGCCAAAATATTGAGATGAGGATAAGTAAACAAGGCGAGGTCTGGCTGTGTGGACAAGCGGCAGAGATAAGAATAATGGTAACGGAGCCGCGGGGGAGTAGCGTGGGATGGGAGGAAAGAAAATGGGACAACTGCCAACACTGACACTGATATGACGCGCCCGCCCAGTATTGCAGAGAGAGAGAGAGAGAGAGAGAGAGAGAGAGAGAGAGAGAGAGAGAGAGA
The DNA here is from genome assembly GCF_017591435.1 of Portunus trituberculatus. Taxonomy (NCBI): domain Eukaryota; kingdom Metazoa; phylum Arthropoda; class Malacostraca; order Decapoda; family Portunidae; genus Portunus; species Portunus trituberculatus. The sequence continues at coordinate 28,449,534 of NC_059300.1, forward strand.
GAGAGAGAGAGAGAGAGAGAGAGAGAGAGAGAGAGAGAGAGAGAGAGAGAGAGAGAGAGAGAGAGAGTTAATCCTATACGAAGAGCTAATACTGCACCAAGAGCTAATATCGTACTACCACCATCACTACCATCACAACTACCTGCTCGCCATCAGTACTACCAGCACCACTATATCTCATCACCACCACCAAAATCACCACCCCCACCACCACTAAATAGAAAAAAAAATCGTATCTCTGCTTCACCTTCAAGAAACTATTTTTTCTAGGCCTAAAAACGAGGATCTTCATATACTAAATATTTTTTCCAATAGATGTTGTTTTTTATATATAGAAAATAGCTTAAGGATTGAAAAGATCTTGTAGGGGACGATGTTGCTTTTTTCTTTCTTTTCAGGATCAATTCAGACTCGAGTATGTAATAGGGTGCGTCTTTCATTTATTGACGGAGTGCGGCGGGGATTTGGTCTGAGGTGTCGAGTGTGAAGTGCGAGTCTCCATATTGTAGTATAAGTAGGAAGTCCGGCTCGCGATGTACTTAAAGCTAAAAATCAAGTAACTTTTATGGTCTTTTTACTACCAGTGTTATGGTTCCTTGAGAGCTTTTACCCCTTCACTACTAACCAGGACGCGTTTCCATATCAACTCTCCTTACTATTTGGTGATTTTATACACCTTCAGAAACTCATGTGGGGGATTACAATAGAAAAGACGGTGGCCATTAATCTTCTCACCTCCATACACCTTGCTAATGACAATAAAGTGGTCTAATCACAACTAAAACTCATGATAAAAATGCATACCATTAGTAAAGGGGTTAAGTTCTCTAATCTAGTAAAAATCTCTTTAATCTGGTAAAAATCCACCATATTTTACAAGGAGGCTGCCCAGAAGAAATTAGCTTAATGGAAAAAGGCAAACCACAGTAGACGTGAATGCTGGACCGGTCTTCTATTTCTAACCATAAATGTACTTCACAAAGAGCGGCTGAAGCAATCATAGTAATGCTGCTGTTAAACGAGGACTATATCGCCTAATCCTTCAATAATACCTGTCTCTACACCTAAAAAGAACTGCTGCTTCTACTACTATTACTTCTTAGGCCGCTGCCGTATACTTCTTTACGTGAACTTGTAGAGCATCTGAGAATAAGGACACTCACCTAAATTGTTTCCTTTAGAGACTTGAATTTAAGATGTGGCATTATAGATTATATGTAAACCACTTTGAGTCAACCATTGTTATTACTATTTCTGCTACTTCTACACCACTACCTCTACAACAACTGCTATTGCTACTACTATTACTACTACTACTACTACTAATGCCACTACTTCTGCTGCTGCTGCTGCTACTACTACTACTACTACTACAATTTCTACACTGCACTCTTCTAGTCCCACACTCCACCCTGCCTCCACGCGCCCTCCAGTTAGTAACCTGATAGCCACCATCTTTCTAAGACTCTCACAGCAGGAGCCGCCAAGCCTGTGGGGAGTAGCGACACCTCTCTCTGCCTCTCCCACTCCAGCTTCCCCTCTAAAGAACATTTCGTATAAAATCATAAACCAAGAAATAAGATAAGAATACATCACCTCGCTCCTCTTGATTTTCCTCGAACTCCCTGAAGCTATGACGGTAAATAACATTATTCAGGATGGAATTTCAGAGGTAGCATTACATTAGCCTCAGGTTGGTGCGCTTGCCTTGCAGACAGCGGGGAGCATCACTCTCTCTCTCCTCACACATGATTGTATTCTTGGACAGCTCTTAATTCACCTTGATTCCAGTGTGGTTCGTTCATTCACACGTCATAACTATTTCCCTGATGATGCGTTTCGAGTAAGTGAGTTGTTGATATGACCACACACACACACACACACACACACACACACACACACACACACACACACACACACACACACACACACACACACATGATATCGCCTGAGTGTCGTTAATTTCCCACCGGCACCGTATTAAGTTTTAAAGTCGATTTCCTCCATTAAGTGTCTCCCGTGACGAGCTGCACAACTTTTATTTATTCTCAAACACGAATAACGCCACGTCTCTCTCTCTCTCTCTCTCTCTCTCTCTCTCTCTCTGTCCTGCCGTGCTCCCAAACGGTTACCAATTCTCGCGGCAGGACACAACATCAACTGCCATTGGACTGATTCTAAATACCATGCAAAATAAACACGCATTTGTTACTATTTGCTCTAGAGATAACATGTTCTTGTCAACGGGTATCAGTATAAACGCTTCCATGACGTATTCAAACCCATCAGTGTGTGTGTGTGTGTGTGTGTGTGTGTGTGTGTGTGTGTGTGTGTGTGTGTGTGTGTCCTCGTTTCATTCGGCACTCTCCAGTATCTGTGTGTGTGTGTGTGTGTGTGTGTGTGTGTGTGTGTGTGTGTGTGTGTGTGTGTGTGTGTGTGTGTGTGTGTGTGTGTGTGTGTGTGTGCGTCCTCGTTTCATTCGCCACTCTCCAGTATCAGTGTGTGTGTGTGTGTGTGTGTGTGTGTGTGTGTGTGTGTGTGTGTGTGTGTGTGTGTGTGTGTGTGTCCTCGTCTCATCCTTCAGTCTCATTGTTTCCTCAAGCAGAGCAGCGGAGACAGACGTGACGTGGTGAGCGGGTCTGCGAAGCGTCAGGGAGGCTGGGAAGATAAGGAGACTTTATGCGAGGCTTGGGACACGACGGAGGAGGGAGCGAGGGAGGCAAAAATAATGTATAGGAAGGGAAGGGGAGAGAGAAACAAGGGAATGTGTATCCAGATTGTTCGGAGGGAGCACAGCAAGGGAAAAGAAATATGTGGTCTACCTAAATCTCCCCCCTAACTTTTTTTTCTTTAATTAATCAACTCCTGTGCACGAATTTATCCTTTCCAGGTTTTCCTTTGATTTTTCGCACTACATTTTTTTGCTTTTAATTTGCACACAGACTTACAGTGGCCTTCGTGCGTGTTTTAGAACCGAGACGAAGGGACAAAAATAGTCTCTGTTCTTTTCCTAGTAGAAATAACTCCAGTTTCTAAACCCTACTTTTTTACTTTTCCCAGGAACAGGAAACTAATGTGTAGCCTTTTGAATGTGCCCCACCTGCTCCTCCCCGGCTTGGCTTTATTTCAAGTAATCTGCCAGAGTGAGGAACAGCCTTTTGTAAACTTTCGACGTCCCGAGATGTAAGTTTTACATCTGTATGAAAATTACGAAAGTTAAAAGTAAAATTACTCTTTTCATATTCAGTTTCCAAAAGCCGACAGTCGCATGTAATCTCATCCACAGCTATTGATGTTGCTTTTCCGGTTGTAGCAGTTGTTTTTATTGTTGTTGATGTCGTCGTCTTCGTTCTTTTTGTTGTTTTTGTTTTAGTTATTGTTGTTGTTGTTACCTCTGTTGTTGTCGCTATTGTTGTTATCGCTGTTGTTGCTGTTGTTGTTAAGATGTGCATAGGGAGTGTTGAGCGAGGCAGGAACAGGCAGGGAGACTCAGACTTTCCACACCAAAGGAGCTCAAGAGTAGAAAGGAAAAGAAGAATCACAGATTTAAAGTGACGGAGCTCATAAGCTTCGCCAATTTAGCATGTTTTCATAAAGGGCCGGCCATTGCCACTGCAGTAGCCATTCATAATCGGCAGTAATGGCTGACTCACATTTCACTTTATTGAAAACAAACTGACCATCCATACTTACACAACTCGGCAGCGTTGTCCAATATCAAGCCTTCAGAAGAAGACCCTACCTCCCTCTTTCTGTGGACGTTCGATAAACTTGGTGGCTGAGTATTCAAGCCTTGTGGGTGACTGACCATCCCTTCTGACGTAACCAGTGGTTCCATTCCAGACTCAACACCTCACAATCCAACTACATCACGCGGCCATCCATGCCGCCACAACTGGTGAGTGGGAGGACACTGGTGGTGATGTGAGCGCAATACAGGAATGACGTGCAACATTCACACAAGTGCAAATGATCCACTGAATCCTTTCAGAATTCCATGATGATAGCAAAAGCAAACTTTTCTTTTTCTTCTTCTTAATTTCAATATTCGAGCCTAGAAGTGTGCCGGGCAGCGGGCAGCAGGCAGCAGCCGGCAGCCGCTAGCCACCACACCAAGCAGACACGTAAGCCACTGCCAACCAAAACCATAAAGTCATGATTTTTATCAAAGGGTGACACTGCAGAGATATTCCAGTATTGCCTCCCTTGCTATCAGTGAATATACGCTGCAGATTACAGAGCTGATAGTTCTGTGCACTAAGGTTTGTAGATTTAACTGAATTCGTTAAGAAATAAGATAATGCAGCATAACTTGGTGGCAGTATAATATCCACTTTCGTGGTTTTAAATGTTAAAGATAACGACACTGAATCAGGAGCGAAATTCTGTCATCACTGTTTCGCTTCATACTGTTTTATCTTTCCCATTCGTATGTTCTCACTGCAGGATAGTCCGCCCGCAATTACAGTGCATTTTCTGTCCCACTCACCTTAATATATATATATATATATATATATATATATATAGAGAGAGAGAGAGAGAGAGAGAGAGAGAGAGAGAGAGAGAGAGAGAGAGAGAGAGAGAGAGAGAGAGAGAGAGAGAGAGAGAGAGAGAGAGAGAGAGAGAGAGAGAGAGAGAGAGAGAGAGAGAGAGAGAGAGAGAGAGAGAGAGAGAGAGAGAGAGAGAGAGAGAGAGAGAGAGAGAGAGAGAGAGAGAGAGAGAGAGAGAGAGAGAGAGAGAGAGAGAGAGAGAGAGAGAGAGAGAGAGGGGCTCATTTACGTTTTTATTAATTTATCTATTTGTATGAGACAGGTTTAATGGTAGCTTGTTGTCAGATTATAACAAAATACACAACAATTTCATCATGGTGAAGATCGAGCATTGAATGATATTGCAGAGCGTGTCATCGATACACAGTTTATGAAAAATTTATGAATTTAACACGAATATATCTTTAAGGCCTGAATCTCAGGAATCACACACACACACACACACACACACACACACACACACATACACACCGCGTAGTGCAGTGGTTGGCATGCTCGGCTCACAATCGAGAAGGTCCGGGTTCGAGTTCAGGGCGCGGGGAAGCAAATGTGTAGTTCCGTAGCCTCTGTTCACCTAGTAGCTATTAAGTACAGAATGTAACTCGAGGGGTTGTGGTCTCGCTTTACCGGTATGTGGTGTGTGTTGTGGTCTCAGTCCTACCCGAAGATTGGTCTATGAGCTCTGAGCTTCCTTCGTAATGGAGAAGGCTGGCTGGGTGACCAGCAGACGACCGTGGTGAATTACACACACACACACACACACACACACACACACACACACACACACACACACACACACACACAATGGCTGCACCCTCTTCTCCCTATAGAGTGCTGTATAAATATCTAGTGCAGTTTTGTTTTTCATTTGACTCTCAAGGAAAGATTCACAGTGAATTCAATAGCAGTTCTCTGGGGAGCTTCTGGTGAGCTCCTGTCTCTTCCCCGCCGCAGCCCTGACCACCGCGAGGTACATCGTGGTTTATAGATGACCACTGACTCTGCCCTCTATCACAAATGGTTGCTGAAGAGGACGATGACGATGAGGATGCTGACTATGATAGACGCATCAGCACACCCTCGTCACTCCCTAAAACACTGCATGACACTCTGACGATAATTCTTGTCTTCGGCTTCATAACGTTATGATATATAATAAATCACGTCTTGTTCCAACTATAATTTTTGCAGAAGCTGCAGTGCTGAAAAAAAAAAGTTTTGTTTCCTTTTTATTAATGATTAGACGGGAACACAGAAGACTTGCACAATGCATCAAAGCAATGGATTCGGAATCATCTCCTTTAGCTAAACAACGGAAATATTTTGTATGATTCTCTAATAATTGATCTCTCAAATTGTTCAGTAACCTAAAAGGGCAAGATTAACCACCTTTCTTGGATATCCATTGTAACTATTTTTCACTGTAACAATCCTACCACTGTAGAGGTTAAATATTTGTGTATTCATCTGGCAGGGAACATGCCCACGGACACAACGCATCTCCACATTTTATTCTAATAATACAACACTACGTTTCTTTATGGGAGATTCTACAAGACATTAACTTTGTTGTAATTAAAAGAATTTTTTTCTTAATTTTTTTCAGAGTGACCTTCTTCGTGTTTGCAGTGTTAAGCTTTATAATGGTAATATCATTTTCAGAATAATGATTTTTTGAAAACTTTTGAGTGCAATTTTTTTTTTTTTTTTAAATGGCTTAGTCGAGATCCTATTTTCAGTCAATGTTCTGCCCTGATGCTTTGACATATTTTGTTAGAAATATTCATTAAGAAAATTAAATAAAATATTTTGAATTATAAAAAAACAGCCAATACACGTTTTGAATTGAACCTAACATATTCCAACATATATATTTTTTTCAGTCTTGTTTAGAAATTGAAAAAAAAAAAAATAAGATATATTTTTTTTTAAGACAATAAGTTACAAGTTATATGCTTGGGATAAAATAAACTTTGAAACTGTTCCCTGGTGATAAACAAACGCGAACTGTTTGCCTGCCAGTCAGCCGGCAGAGAGGGCGCGCCACATTTCCGACGTCACATTTCCTACCACACACATCTACAAATTTAGAAGTTTTTACAATAGAGCAGTGATATATTTCCTACAGCGATTCTGCAGGGACACAGCATATCTCCTGCACATAGTAGGTGTGCAGAAGTTGTTGGGTACTAAGTTACTGTGTAGGAAGTGTGCTAGATACTTATTTTAGTGTAGAAATTATGACCACCTATGTGTAGAACATGTAACAGTACTCTAATTACTGTAGATTTCTAGGAAATGTGACTCCTACAGTTATTCTGCCATATCTCCTACAAACATTACATATGAACACAGACAAGGAGAATACTGATGTATATAAGGCAAAACTGTAGAAACTGGAAAACACATTAATTAAAGTGGAACCTTTTATTTCTCATTAAAATGGGTAAAACATTGTACAATAGCACTTTTAAATGAAAACCTCAAGCCTGTCATCAATGTTAGTAGGACAAGTGAGGCATATTGCAGGATTGTTATCATCTGCTGTTGACACAAGGAGGGTTATGCAATTTGCAAAGGTGGAAGCATGTCGGCAGGACAGAAGAACAACTGTCCTTTCCCTTCGTCTTGGCCAGATGCTGCACAGAAGTTCGGGAGGAACATCAGGGCCCTCACAATTTGTACTTAGCATGTTCAGTAGATGTCTCCAAGTTCCATATCTATAACATTTTACAAGTTTTTTTCTTCTACAACACGGCTCTTCCTCTACACCTGGGGTGCTGAATACAACGTAAGTATACTTTGTTTTTTCTAGCCACATTTCGGAAGAAAGTTGACTTTTTAAAACTGCATTAAAACGGATGCTGTCCTTAATAAAAGCCAGGAACAGTGGAATACAAGAATTACCGTCTGTCTCCATCGAATGGAGAAACAAATAATCCTGATAGAGACTAAATTCCAGTTAAGTTTGAATGATAACGATGCTGAGCAGAACGGACATATAAGAAGCTAAGTGCGTTGACTGGTCAAGATCGTCAGGAGTGTAGTGAGCCAAAACGGCGAACACAGGCTCCCCGCTAGAGGTGCGCCTATAAAGTGTAGGAAATGTGACAGTAGAGATTATTGTGCGTAGGACGTATGCTGTTATCCTTGTAGGATGTGTGACAATGCAGATTTTCGAGTGTAGGAAATATGTCATTACTCTAAAACGGCTAAAGTTTTAGGAAATGTGACCTGTGGGGTACTCAGTTTTTGTGAAGAATATGTGCTGGATACTCATTTTTTTCTTAGGAAATATGACCACCAATGTGTAGAACATGTGACTCCAATTACTATAGAATTGTAAAATGACTACGTCCAGCGGCAAACTATCAGCAGAGCACCAAGGCTCCGCCAGTGCAACATACCAGATATTTGGTGTAAATCTGGTGCACAGATTTATGAGCACTTTAAGATGCGTTAAATGTGACGCATTTTCTGTTTCTATCAGTGCTCGTTGCTGAATATATTTGCAATCTTTATTCAAAGTTTAGTTATTAAGTAAGGTGCACGTAGCCTCTGCATTGCCGGCCCCAGCGCTGCTCTGTATACATACAATTATTCATCACCTATGTCAAAAAACGTGTGTGTGTGTGTGTGTGTGTGTGTGTGTGTGTGTGTGTGTGTGTGTGTGTGTGTGTGTGTGTGTGTGTGTGTGTGTGTGTGTGTGTGTGTGTGTGTGTGTGTGTGTGTGTGTGTGTGTGTGTGTGTGTGTGTGTGTGTGTGTGTGTGTGTGTGTGTGTGTGTGTGTGTGTGTGTGTGTGTGTGTGTGTGTGTGTGTGTGTGTGTGTGTGTGTGTGTGTGTGTGTGTGTGTGTGTGTGTGTATATGTATATATATATATATATATATATATATATATATATATATATATATATATATATATATATATATATATATATATATATATATATATATATATATATATATATATATATATATATATATATATATATATATATATATATATATATATATATATATATATATGTGTGTGTGTGTGTGTGTGTGTGTGTGTGTGTGTGTGTGTGTGTGTGTGTGTGTGTGTGTGTGTGTGTATATATATATATATATATATATATATATATATATATATATATATATATATATATATATATATATATATATATATATATATATATATATATATATATATATATATATATATATATATATATATATATATATATATAGATAGATAGATAGATAGATAGATAGATAGATAGATAGATAGATAGATAGATAGATAGATAGATAGATAGATAGATAGAACGACAGACAGACAGACAGACAGACAGACAGACAGACAGACAGACAGACAGACAGATAGACAGACCGACAGACCGACAGACCGACAGACCGTCAGATCGACAGACAGACCGACAGATCGACAGACAGACGGACAGAAAGAGAGACATATAGATAGATAGATAGATAGACAGACAGACAGATTCCTAGCATGATACTAGCTACACCAGAGAAAAAGTATATTTGGAAAGGCAACACAAGACGAGCAGTGGCTGCCTTGTGCCCTGTGTGTGGCGGTGCTCGGCCGGCCCAGCAAACACTCACCCTCCTCACCAAGCCTCGACTCTCTATTATACATGACCGGGTGAAGGATCCGCCGGGAACACTGCATGTGCTCCATCCACTCAAGGTCTGCTGTCCGAGTCTGCCGCCACCAGCCTCCTTCCAGCAAGCAGAAAGGCAATTCAACTTTACATTTACCGTGAACTACCCTCCGTTGTTGTGCTTTATATATTTTATGCAATGATTCTCGGGTATCTCACTTGAAGACCATGAGAATTTGATATCCAGCGTCGCGGGAAACATTCTGTGTCCTGCCGCAGGCAAGCTTGTCCAGGCTGTGGTCTGGGTACCCGATGGGGACTCATGACCGACTGATTTACAGCACTATTTTCTCAGATTAGCAATACTCCTTCCATCAATATATAAAAGTCAGTCGTATATCAGGAGGATGAAGCTTATCGCTGTCACAAACGAGAGGAATAAAACAAGTGAAGGTTGGCAGAGCATGCAGAGGCGTGCGAGGCTCATTAGCTCACCACGCTGCCGAAACAAAACTACCAGATATGTCCACATTGCACACTCTTATAATACTGGCCCCGGATCTAATGGCACATCAAGCACATCAAAAATGAATACTCGATAAGAAAACTTCAGCAGCATAATGATTATACTCAGTGGTCTTTGCTTTCTCTCTCTCTCTCTCTCTCTCTCTCTCTCTCTCTCTCTCTCTCTCTCTCTCTCTCTCTCTCTCTCTCTCTCTCTCTCTCATACCCAATCCACAAAACGATAATGGCACTCTCATCCACCCACGCATTCTATGATCCTCTATCCACTTACCCATCCCAGTACTCATCCAGCCATCCGATCCACCACCCACTTACCAATTCTGACACTTTTATCTTCTCTACCACATCCACTGTGCCGGCCTCCATCCACCCACCCCCCGTTCCACCATCCATCCACCCACCCACCGTGCCACCCTCCATCCACCCCATCCAATGTGCCATCCTTCACACGGAAAGACATCCAGACACTCAGACAGTGCCATCCATTCTTACCCTCCACAGTCTGGCACTGTCACCCAATCGCTCACTAGTAATCACGCGGTGCATCATCCTTCCAGCATCTATCTTATATAAATTAGAGGAAGAATTGCTTTTCAAATCCAATTTTCTGGACACACAGCGTCATTCTCGTATTACATAAACGTAATTAAAAGTGTGGTATACTATCCAAATTTTCTATTGTCAATCCGCTTACATGCAGAATATTTCGCTATTCATAACCTGTATGTAAATTGCGTCAGAATTTTCCGTAAAACTCTTCACGGTAAGCGGCCGCCTTGCAAACTTTGATGCTGGTATCTAGGGGGGAGGAATGAGGTGAGAATTGCATACATGCGTACAAAAACACACACGCACAAACACACATATATATATATATATATATATATATATATATATATATATATATATATATATATATATATATATATATATATATATATATATATATATATATATATATATATATATATATATATATATATATATATATATATATATATATATATATATATATATATATATATATATATATATATATATATATATATATATATATATATATATATATATATATATATATATATATATATATATATATATATATATATATATATATATATATATATGCGCTACTTCACTAAGATACATACAGTGCACGGATTTAATTCCCGCAAAAGCTTCTCCTGAGCGATCTTGCATTAAAATTTATCGCTTTGTCTGGTGTTAGTGCCGGTCAGAGTTTTGCGCCAGATTTATGTACGGGGATGTGAACCTCTTCATGAATACAAAGGTTGTCTGTCGAATAATGTATCCAAAGGAGGATATATTCTCAGAACCTTCCACTAGGTCATTAGTAGAGGAATTCCATAACGTATAATCTTGTTTTGTTCATGCACAGATCCTCCTGACGGGCAGCTGCTTCGGATGAAAATTCTTTTCCTCCTTTTCGTTCTTATTTAACGGATAAACTGTGGCTCAGCTCAGAACTAAAATATTTATCAAACACCTCGAGTCTGTGATGACTAATGCAAGACTCGGGGTGGAGCTGCCAAAGTGTAAGTCATGCAGTTTTAAATTTATCTCCATTTTCTATATCTACGTTTGTTTGGCTGTTACTATTTTTCAGTCTTATGAAGACTTGAGCGTGAGTGGGACACTGGAAGTACATCTAATTTGCTATTTTTGTTTCTTTTTTTTTCTGAAGAACATCTGAAGCACCACGCCTCGACGCTCACCACCGCTGCCGCACACAGGAATGGGGATCGGAAACCCACCTCCAGGCCCGTGGGCGCCACGCTTGCCAGGCCGGGCCACTTACAGGTAGTGGGCCGCTGTGACTGAGTGGGTTCGCCCCCGCCTCGTTGTGTATAAGGCTCACACAGCACGCGGGCGACTTCCTAAAGAACCAGCACCGCCCTGCCTTCGCCCAGCTCTTACTGACAGAAAAGTCAGCAATCAGCGTCCAACATAGAGCGCTGCCTCCCAGTCTCACGTTAGAAGCTCCAGGAAACGGAAATTCCCTTGGGTCTGGGACGGCAAAGAAAGCCAAATACTTTGCTTAAACAAATACATGGTTCTAAGTTTCAAGGTCTTTGGGCTTAATTTTTATTACGGATAATTTCCTAATTTCCTGCACATGATTTCCAAAGACAAGTATACTATAGAGAACGTTTCTATATTGCATGCATCACCAGGGAGGCCGAAGTGTAGGCAGTTTTGTACACAACCAATACTCCATGAAACTCAGCGTCCTTCCAGCAGTCGGCTTGATCAAATACCTGTCACGCCCAGCAAATGAGGGCAAACAACTATATACGTGAAGCATTAGTATGACACATAATGTACTAATTAGCATGAGGGCAAGTGTGTGCCAAGCGGCGCGCCTCGCTGCGAGCTGGTCACCGGGCCATGTGTTGCGCGCGGCAGTGCCTCGCCTGTGAAGGAATGCTTGGCGCGTAGTATAGGCTCAGTGCAGCTCCGACATTCCCGGCGGGAGGGTGTGTCGCGTCTCAGACCATTCCACCAGAGGTCTCTGTCTTTGGGCCTCCTGTTGTTTGACTTTAATTTCTACTCCACTGACTGCCTCAAGTGCGACCGCGTGACCAGCTGATGGTTTGCTGAGGAAGGGAAAGTTACAGCGCTCATCAGCATACAAAGAGGCTCGAGTGGCGTGTATGGTTCTGAGGTAGGTCAGTTCATCAAGGGCAACAGGTGGCCAGGGTCACGGCGCGGCCTGGTCTGCCCTGACCTCGGTCGACCTCACCTCACACATCGCCACGAACTCCTTTAATCAGTCGAGTCGGTGATTAAATCAAATGTGATGATCTTATTCAGCTGGAATTCAAGACGTTAGACCCACACTAGCACAATGAATTGTTAACAATCGCCACATTCTGTAATACATAAATGTAATGATAATATATACTCAGTAACGGAGAAAAGCAAGAAAGGAACATACGACCCAAGGAAGACTCGAGGAAGACTTGGGCGAGTTAGGACATCAAGAAATAATGTCATGCGAGTCACAAGCTATTGAAAGGCAACACTAAAAGTCTGGAGCGCGTCGAGGGAGTCTGCCTTGCGCCTGGACACGCACACACACAGCACTGCGTCAGGGTGAGTGAATTTTTTTTTCGTTTTTTTTGTTAATTCAGTTCAGCAGCTCACAGGTGGTGATTAATGGCGGCCTGGTGAGCAGATGAACGGGTGAGCGGCGTGTATGCAAAGAGAGAAAGCTCTTTTTTTTCAATAAGAAAACTTGAGCAGCAAAGGTAACAATGAAATGAATAATAATAATAAGCAAAGATTTTCAGCCTACACTCTAATCCTCTTTCCCCTTCAGCTGCAACAAGTTCACCTCACAGTGCACGTCATAAAGCGTTCACGCTCCTTCATGTTGTTTTGTCTTGAATTATAGAAGTGCAAATTCACATCTCACGCGTAACAGTTTTCATTTAAGTATTTCGAGAACATCATCTTCAGGAGCCAAGTTAATATCTGAAGAATGTTGTATACT